>NW_015173156.1:575735-615023 GCF_001447785.1 Gekko japonicus
TGTGGCGGGAGGCCCACTTCCCTCTGGGCTCCCTGGGGATTATGCCGGTCTCTGGAGCTAATAACTCTGTTTCTAAACCAGGATCTCTAGTGCGATTTTTTCCCCCCCCCCCCCCCCCCCCCCCCCCCCCCCCCCCCCACCTTTTTTTTCCCCCCCCCCCCCCCCCAGATTTTCTCTTGGGGAAAAGGAGAGAACTGGGAACACACATTTCCCCTAAAAATGGTTTTGGGGTTTCTTCCCCTCCCCCCTCAGAACTTCACATCTCTAGCACAGTATCATGCAATATGACCAATCACAGAGTATGAATAACATTCTCATTAACTCCAGTTACAAAAACACCAGAACTTGCATCAATTGCAATGATAAAACTATAAGCAGTACCTATTCTGATGTTAACACAGCAATGCATATTGTTCTAACTAGACAGTACCAAAAATTAGTTCCAAGCTGATAAGACAACTTTTCGATGAGCACATGTGCAGCCACAGAAATGGGAGGAAAACAATGACAAATGAACAAACATACTGCAAGTTGCAGGATGTTTATTGCTTTGCAAGAGTGAGAAACACACATGGGGTGGAGTAAACTTAAGAACATAAGAGAAGCCAATGTCGGATCAGGCCAATGACCCATCTAGTCCAACACTCTGTCACACAGTGGTCAAAAATACCAGGTGCCATCAGGAGGTCCACCAGTGGGGCCAGGACACTAGAAGCCCTCCCACTGTTGCCCTCCCCCAAGCACCAAGAATACAGTGCATCACTTTCCCCAGCCTGAGAGTTCCTTTCTATACCTTGTGGCTAATAGCCACGGATGGACTTCTGCTCCATATGTTTATCTAATTCTCTCTTGAAGCTGTCCATGCTTGTAGCCGCCACCACCTCCTGTGGCAGTGAATTCCATGTGTTAATCACTCTTTGGGTGAAGAAGTACTTCCTTTTATCCGTTCTAACCTGACTGCTCAGCAATTTCATTGAGTGCCCATGAGTTCTTATATTATGGGAAAGGGAGAAAAGTACTTCTTTCTCTACCTGCTCTATCCCATGCATAATCTTATAGACCTCGATCATGTCACCCCACAGCCGTCATTTCTCCAAGCTAAAGAGCCCCAAGCGCTTTAACCTTTCTTCATAGGGAAAGTGTTCCAACCCTTTTATCATTCCAAGTAGCAACAACAGCAATATGCTGCAATGTTTGAGACAAACAGAAAAGAACAACAAAAAAGAAGACTGGGAAGGGCAGCCCGCATTCCTATTCTTGGGTGTGAAAGTTGGACAATGAAGAAAGCTGACAGGAAGTGTTGAAGGAGACTTTTATGGACCCCATGGATTGCCAAAAAGCAAGTGGGTTCTAGATTAAATAAAGTTTGAACTCTCCCTAGAAGCTAAAATGACTAAATTGACGCTATTATACTTTGGTCACGTTATGAGAAGACAAGAGTCAATGGAAAAGACAATAATGCTAGGGAAAGTTGAAGGCAGCAGGAAAAGAGGAAGACCCAATATGAGATGGGTTGACTCTATAAAAGAAGCCACAGCCCTCGGTTTGCAAGACCTGAGCAAGGCTGTTAACGACAGGGCCTTTTGAAGGTCAACAATTCGTAGGGTTGCCACAAGTCAGAAGCAACTTGATGGCACTTAACACACCCTGAAAAAAAACTTTGAAATATTTTCTTTAAAATGAGTGAAATGTTTTTCAAGATAAGGAGGGCATGCTGTAGACATATACAGCTCTTAAATCCAAGATGCCGCCTTGAAGTGCTGGCCTTTAGCCTACCCCTCAGTAATCTAAATTTATACTTCAGGACCACACATCTCCCAATGTTATTGGTGCCAACATGCACCATGACTACTGACTCCTCTCCCACACTTAGCTATCAGCCTATCTAGACAGCACATGATATCCACAATCCTTGCACATGCCTGCCACAGACATCACTCTCCATCCTCCTAATGAGACAACGTTTGAGTCAAACTTTGTTCTGCTGCTTCAAACCAATAAGGCTACCCACCTGAATTACTCTCCTATTGACTGAATTTCCTACTACCAAAAGCCTACCACCACTACCTCAGAGGGGTATCCCAGGTACGAGAGAATATTGGTTCAGGAAGGGGTCCCTTCTAAGGGATTATTTCTAGCCTCCACAGCCTGATGCCCTCCAATTCCAAGGCCCTCAAAGCAGAGGATCTGTCAGCGAGACATCACTCTCCATCCTCAAGGCCCTCAAAGCAGAGGATCTGTCAGCGCAGGAGTGACACAGTTCTAACAGGTCCCTAAGGGTCTCATCTATATATCTCTGTCTCTCTCAGCTACTCCAGGTCAGCAAGCTGACCCTCAAGTGAACTACCCTGTTCCCTGACAGCCAAGAATTCCAGACATCGCCCACCCACCCATAATTTCTGTCCCATGAGCAGATAATCATACACATGACTTTCTTTGTAGAAAACCTAATACTGGCAAAGAGCATGTTATAGTGTAGTAGTGACAGCGATGGACTAGGTCTGAGGAGATTTGAGTTCAAGATCTCTTCTGCCATGACAGCTGCTGGGTGACATGGGGGCAGTCATCCTGTCAGTCTAATCTTCCTCACAGGGTAGTTGTGAGGGTAAAATGGAGGAAACAAGTGAACATGTAATCATTATATCCAACACCAAATGTGTGTATCTCACACATACTACACCAAATACGTATTTTTTTCTTACCTGTATCTTTATGACCCTTCAAAACATAAAGTGGTGTAGGGCTATCCAGAGTGAAGATGCAAATGTTGTTATCATTGCCACCGGTAGCAATTAATCCACGGGGGTAGATGTCACTTGGAGGGATCACACACACACAAGAAACAAAATTGGAATGACCACTCATGCAGTGCATTTCAGAAAATCCTCTGTTGGAGCTAAACACAAAACAGAATCCAATGATTTTACGTTACTATAACAACTTCTTTCAATACTTTAACCTAGTCTTATGGTTTTAGAAAAAAATTCACTGCTGATTTTATCGCACTAGAGAGAACAGGGTAATACATCTTTCTTTCTGAAATAAGAATCTGCTTCATATGCTGATATTTTCCCCTTTCTAAATGCATGGCTCGTGATCTCTCATTATAAAACTTATAACAATAATTCCATAAGGTTTGTAAGTTACAGTTATCAGTGAAACAATTACTAATAAAACAATGATGGTGATAAAAACACATAACAGCAACAAAATATATGAATTTGTTAAGAAAGGCTAAAGAAAATAACAATCTTCATGTGACATGTAAGATAAAGCAGAGTAGGAAGAGTGTTCAAAAGTTGCAAAGCCAAAGCTGAGGTTAGTCAGTTATCATCTGACTGAACACTTTCCAATACGTCTTCAATGATCTCGACAGGCAGACTGATACAGGAAGCAATGGTCCTAGAGGTACTCTGGAACTCCATAGGTTAACACCAGTACCTTAAACTGAGCTGAAAGACAGGCTGGAAGCCATCACAGTTCTTTCAGTACTGTTGAGGTATGCTCATTGTAGTGGTTACAGATCTCACTGCTATATTTTGAACTTGCTGAAGTTTCCAAGCACTTTTGAAAGGCAGCCTCACAAAGCATATTGTACAGTCTCCTAATCTACATGACATCAAAGCACAAGTAATTCCAACCAAAGTTGTTGAAAAGCACATCATGGATGCTTCTTGAGCATCCAAACATGGGATAGGAATGTGTCTCTTCTACTAAGGACAATCTTGACACTACTTCCACTGTTCAGTGTACTTCTATCACCTCACCCCACCCCCAGTAGAACCACTTCAAAGAACGATACTGGGACTGACCTCAGCCTTCACACAGCTACATAAATATGGCAAGAGCTATTTACCAGAAACAGCTATTTCACAGTTCATAATAATGAGAGCAATGGACAAATGAATGGACCTTCTAAGGAAATCCCAATTTTTACACATTATAAGCCTGGCTTACAACAGCTTCTTATAAAATAAGCAGAAATAAGAAAATGTTTTCCAGGCTTAGTTATAACAAATGCTCCTTACAGCCCTGTTGGCGGCTGAAGCATGCATCTGATTTTACTCCTGAGAATGACTCCTGAAGCTTGCTTGTCCTGCTTCCTACCACATCCAGACTCCCAAGTGTGTTGTGTGACCCAGTGACCCAGATCTTATCCCTCTGCTACTTTGGCGTACACCGCCATTAAACCTTCACCAAAGATATGAAGCCATGGTATGCTCACACAACTTTAACAAAGTTGTTCTCACCCAAATCAGACACTAGCTCCGGTTTATAAACACTATTCTCCTGTAACAACAATTGCCTCCAGTGGGCAAGGCAGGTAAATTTCATAATCCAGAAACGTCAGCCTTTCTTTTCTGGCCACTGACACATCAAGATAGGTTTGGAAAGGAAACCGACTAGTTAGTACTTTGGGGGTGGGGTGTAACCAGCGATCTCGGGAGCGCCTGAAATGAATCAGGTCCTTTGCCTGGCACATCACCGCAAGGCCCATGAAAGAACAGGAGCTTGAATGGGTATTTGTTTAACCGAGAAATATCTTAGATCGTTGGCTAGGGCTTTTCGTTTTTCCCCGATTTAAGTTGTAGGCTCGTACATCACACTGTTGTAACCTTCCCAGACCGGCTCCCCACAGAGCGAGGCGCGCGAGGTCCCACCGGAGCCAGCCCAACTTCGCGTCACCCGCCCCATTCCTCGCCCTCTTCCAGAGAGCACTGACCTGTCCGGCGCCCACAGCCGCGCCGTGCGGTCGCGGGACACCGACACGAATGCGCCCGTCGGGAAGAGGCAGCTGCTGAGCCCCCGCACGTCCAGCTCGTGCCCCACCAGGGAGCAGCGGAGCCGGTAGTTGCTACCTGCGCTCGCCATCGCCCTCCGGCTTTCCCACCCTGACACAGCAGTGGGAACAGCGCCGCCGCCTTCCTTTCTCCCCCTCCCTTCACCGGAATCATCGTCATTCACTGGGCGCCAAGAAACATGCGCCATCCAGGATGAGCCGAAGCGGGCGAAAAGCGACGGTGGGCGAGGAGACTACATTTCCCAGAATGCAAGCGCAAAGCAATCTAGAGGTCGGTACGAGGGAAGACTCGTTCTGACATCCCGCGATGAGACGTCGATTGGCGAGAATGAAGCATGGGGGACGGGAGTCCTCTGGCTTGGTTGCTAGGATACGGTGGCAGACGCATGGAGGAAAGCCGGTAGGTTAAGTTCCCCCCTGAGCTCCCGGGGGGGGGGGGGGGGGCGTGTGAGAGGAAGAGTCAGGTAAGCTGGACGCTGGAGTGAACCTTGTGCCCCTACACTTGAAATCGGGTTGGGGGGCAGGGCTTTTACTGCGGCGCCTCCAAACCTAGAATGGAAATCCCTAAGCCACTCTACCCTACAGCCCGTCCCAGGTTGGAGTTTCCGAAGTCTCTGTGAATCTTGCTGAAATATGTTGCCCTCCACACAACCATCTTTCTCCTAAATACATTCTAACTCGTATCTGTATATTCCTCAGGGACGGAGAGTGGTAGAGTCCTAATAGTGTGGATTGTACTGTGTACCACTTGAGGCTGGAAATTGGGGCATCTCGGGTGTTTTTTGTTTTCTTCTTTTGTTTATGAATGTCTCGGTGTGTTCTCCCTGAGGCGCTAGTTATCTGCTTGCATGGTTCAGATTTATCACAAACATACTATGGGACATTTAAAAACGAAACAAAAAACACCCGAGCCGCCCCAATTTACCAAGGATGATATACGAATTAATGTATGCTCATTAGTTAGTTTTTAATTTACAAAACCATAAAGAATCTTTTAAAGATTTTGTGAAATATACTTGGTTGTTTTGACAAAAGTAAAACATTAGATCAGATATCCGAATTCAGATACTATTGACCGCCTAGCTCAAATAGTTTAGAATCAGTAATTAAGAAGATATATATCTTTTAAAATTGCCTGCAATTAACATTCATGGTTGAAAGAAATTTATGTTATAAAAATATTACCAAAATCTGGTTTCTTTTTACTATTGTACACTTATTCGGTCAGCTGTGAATAGATTATATGGAACAATAAAAAGCCAATAATAAAATGAGATCTTTCAACAGCACTGGAGTTGTCATGGACTTCCTGCAATTGAAGATACTACTGTACATTAATGTTGAAGGCAATTCCCTGTTGGATTAGGGTGGGGGGATTTTGTTGTTGTTGTTTTGTCAAGTCGCAGCCAATTAATGATGATCTCATAGTGTTTTCAAGGTAAGAGATGTTCAGAGGTGGTTTGATGTTGCCTGCCTGTGTGTAGCGACCATGGTATTCCTTGGTGGTCTCCGATCCAAATATGAACTAGGGGCAAGTCCTCCTTAGCTTCCATGATCTGATGAAAAGGAGGTAGCCTGGGCTATTCAAGTCAAAACAGGAATGATTTATTGGGACAAAAAGCAATTAAAAGTAGATATTCTGCTTTGTGTCTGGATATGGCAGGAGAAACCCTGACTCTCATTTTATGCAATCAGTCTTAACCCAAGCGTGGGATAAATTTTAGTTAAGGCTGAAGTATTCATCAGTCATACTGTTAATTCAAAGTATGGGGTTTTCAGAGCTCAAAGGGGCAACTACTTTTGCTATATGGCTAAAAACGAGTTAATGAAACTTCATAAAATATAGATCTATTTATCTATATCTTATTGTACTTATTTCAGAGATTTAAACAGAGGGTGGGCTGCATTTCAGTATCTTTATATCCAAATGAGAGGTTTAATACAACCTATGCAACAACCAGAGAATATATTTTGAGCTTTAAATAAATTTGAACACATCTTAGTCTAATTGGATGGGAAACCACCAAGTTCAGGGTTGCTTCACAAAGGCAGGCAATGGCAAACCACCTCTGAGTGTCTCTTGCCTTGAAAACCCTACAGGGTCGCTGTAAGTCCTTTGGAACGTGACCTTACTTTCCACTACGAAAAGGAATTTATAGCCAAAATACACTTCTTTAATAGATCTATAAAATAAAAGAACAGATTATAAACTAAAATGGGGAACTGATTATCTGGTATCTCTGAAAAATCTATGGTTTATGATGCATAAAAATATGTGTAGAGTTTTATGTGTTTGTTTATTTACTCCATTTATACCCCACTTTTATCCCCAATGGGAATGTAAAGTGGCTTATAACATTCTCCCCTTCATTTTATCCACACAAGAACCCTGTGAGGTAGGTTAGGCTGAGAGTATGTGACTGGCCCCAGGTCATCTGGCAAGCTTCCATGAGAAAGTAGGGATTCACACCTGGGTCTCACAGATCCTAGTCCAACACTAACCATTACACCACAACCACAAACAGCCTTGGATGTACAACTATTATACCCTGCCTAGATTAGCTAGAATAACAGCTAATGTATCCAGTCTGTGCTGGAGATACAAAAAAGTTTGAGACAGTCTTCTATATGTAGATGGAATGTCCTAAAGTATTGTCAGGATATAAGTAAGGTCTTAACTGAGATTGTGAAGTAGAGAATTCCATGTGATCCAAGTTTCCCTCAGGATATATACAAAATGAGGTAAAAACAGATCATGGATATATAAAGGATATGATTACTGCAGCCAGTATGTTATTGGTACAGTAATGGACACAAAGAGCTGTAGTGTTAAGTGATACATGTTTAAACAAGTGCTGACTCATTATGCTTATTAATAAACTTGCTATACACACACACATACATACATACATACACACACATGGGGGAAATAATGTTTAATGGAGTAAGATTAGGCCTTAAGAAAATGTAAGATCAGAGATTTTGACGTGTGTATAAAATGATAGGATATGTTGGTGAATAGTTTTGTGTATATGTACATGTATTTACATACATAGGTAGACAGATAGATGGATATAAAAACAAAAAATTATATGTGCTAGATAGTCCTAAAAAGCCTTTCTCAATGAGTCTTAATTCTGAGGGTTGCAATCATAATATGTGCATAAACTCTACAAGTAAGTGGTACTTAAATATAATTTACACCAGTTTGGTGTAGTGGTTAAGTGCGCGGACTCTAAT
Organism: Gekko japonicus; assembly: GCF_001447785.1. NCBI lineage: Eukaryota > Metazoa > Chordata > Lepidosauria > Squamata > Gekkonidae > Gekko > Gekko japonicus. Next base: position 583,777 of record NW_015173156.1, read on the forward strand.
CTGGGAGGACCAGGTTTGATTTCCCACTCCTCCACTTGCACCTGGCTGGATGACCTTGGGCAAGTCATAGTTCTGGCACAGCTGTTCTTGAAAAAGAGCAGTTTCTGTCAGAGCTCTCTCAGCCCCACCTACCTCACAGGCAGTGTTCCCTCTAAGCTGAGTTAGTGTGAGCTAGCTCACAGTTTTTTAGCCTCCGGCTCACACATTTTCGTCTTGGCTCAGGAAGGAGGGCTCCAGAGCAAAGTAATTGATGCAGTAGCCAAATGGCTCGCTCACAACTTTAATGCCAGTAGCTCACAAAGAAGAATTCTTGCTCACAAGACTCCACAGATTAGAGGGAACATTGCTCACAGGGTGTCTGTTGTGGGGAGGGGAAGGAAAAGTAGTTTGTAAGCCGCTCTGAGACTCCTTTGGGTAGTGAAGGGCGAGGTATAAATCCAATCTCTTCTCTTTTCTTCTAATTCTGATTTAAAATCTGAAGGGAATTCTAAAGGCTTTCTTTAAAATAAATGCTTTTATCAGTCTGTAGTTGTCTCAAATATAGGAAACCTATACATCAGACTTTAATGTGTAATATATGCTTATTTCTAGAGGGAAGTTTAAAGGAAAGAAGTAAAATGGCAACTAATCACAAGCCTCCTACATCTCGTCCCTCTACAGGAATGGGGCTGGGAGCCAGACCTCCGTCATCCTCATTACGACCTCCATCTGCAGCTTTGTTGGGTAGTGGGGTATGTTAACTGAATAAACCTATATGATACAAGGAACAAAGATATAGTATATATTGTGAGTGATATAGAATTTTTTTTAAAAAAAATCTTGCAATTTGGTCTCATCTTCATGATATGACACTTTGTTTTGTGTCTACACTGTAAGTTTCTTGTTATTACTTATATCATGTCATCAACATGGAATTTTACAAAGAAATATAAGCAGATCACCTGCTTTGAGAAGTTCATAATTCAAAAGCAGCAGCTAAAAAACAATCTGTTCACTCTCTGATTTCTCACCTTGCTGTGTCTCATCCTTTCTTATCATTTTCGATTGTAAGCCTCTCCTGGGATTCAAGATGCTTATTAATAATAATATTTTCTTACATTGCACACACCCATATATTCATCTATTCAACCTATAGTCAAGTTTTTGTTATTCATCTGCAGTGTAATTCAGGTTGCTCCATTTTATTATTCAAGTAAAGACCTTCAAGGACACAAATTTGCATAAAATAGTATTGCCTTTTTTAAAAAAAAACAAGTAGTTTTGATAAGGAAAAATAGCAGGAAGGAGGATGCTTAACCCTTTCCTAGTGACTGCTTCACTACTGCTTTGAAAAACTTTTTATTTTTATTTTATTGAGTTTTATACAACATAGAATGTCTGTACAATTTCAAACAGTAACAATATCAAACTCATACAATAACAAAAAAGGTACATGACGTATTATCACTGCCAATAAAAAGCTAGTATTCTCTACTCCTTATTGTGGTCCAGCCCCCATGCATTATCCCTTGGAAAAATTGGCTTTTGCTGAAGCTGCTGCTTCTTTAAGACCCAATAAAATGGTCATTGGGATTCTGAGACAAATTTGTACCTAAAGTGTAGCTAGACTTTAAATTTCTCTCATTTTAAGGTTCCAGCTTGCCTATTCATACGTTACAGATCAGAATAATCAAGGTTCTTCAGAACTGCTGCATTAATTTCTTCCTGCCCCAATAATTTTTTTCTCCCCAATTTCTATTTCAGATCCCTCCAGGCACAACAAGACCTGGTACACGTGGTGTACCCATAGGTACTGGAGTGGTGTTCTCCTCACAGATTAAAGTTGCAGACCGTCCAGTGACTCAGCAAGGGCTGAGTGGAATGAAAACAGGAATGAAAGGTAATGAAAGGGGAGTAGTAGCCAATGTCTCCTAGCCGGGTAGAGGCCCCCGTGCAGCCTTGCCTGCCGTTTCCCCAGGGCAGGGTCCCTTTCGTTGCTGGGTTGCTCATGTTATTATTATTGAAAATCTGGTGTTAATATTTTCACAATAAGGTTGATTGTTTATTCATGTTTGTATTTTCTGTGGACTCAGTCATGGGGTTGGCCTTGCTTCCCTCAGCCTGCCTGACCCAGGTCTGGGCCACATCCCTCTCTCAGGTGCAGTGCCCCCTGGGGGGCTTGGGCTTGTGTCACTGGGCCAACTTCCTAGTTGTTGAGTTGGGGGCCCCTGCAGGGAATGCCAGTCTTTCCACTGCCATGGACTGTTCTGAACACCAGTTGGACGTGTCCCACCTGAGGAGGAACCATGTCTAACAGTCCTGCCCCTACTGTTAGCATTCTGCGGCTGGTCCCCTACCCATCTCTGCCCTGTCAGCAAGTTGTGCAGCCTTTCTCTGAATATGTTTGTGCTGCCATGTGATGTGAGATGCTAAGTCCAGTAGTCACAGGCCTGACCAATATAGCTTTGAGTTGTTGTTAACAAATCGCTGATATTTGTTCTTCTTTCTTAGGTCCGCAGAGACAAGTTATGGATAGATCATATTATCTTGGAGTGCTTAGGTATGTGAAATATAGTTTTCATGAGTATGTGTGGTATCTCCATGTAAGCAGTTTGTGTCAAGAATGGTGGCCTAGCCTTGTTAAAGGGTTTGTGGTTCTTCACAGTGCGTACCTGGGATCTCCCTTCTGCTTTGCAGTCCAGGCAGGGGGTGGTGGTTAAGACTTTCCCCTCTGTGGCACCTGTGCCTCCTCTCTTTCCCACCAGGCCATTTTTTTTCTGTGCTCAGCACAGGAACCATGGCTGTCCCATCTGTCTCCTTCCCAACGTACCCTGCCACACTTTCTCAACAATTTCTTTGTACTACATGCACACACATTGCCTTCTGAGTACTGGAAATGGAGCTTTCTGAAGCTTCCTTTTTCCTTCTGCCTGACCTGGTCATGTGACTGGTGCATAGCTGACCTCTTAAGAACTCTTTCTTTACTAGAGATTGCCTCTTGCCTCCAGCTGACACACACAGACAGCTTCTCCCATAAGTTCATCAGACTCAGGATTAATTTATAGTAGGATAAAACTGTGTCCTCCACCTCTGCACATGTTCAGGACCGGCCCGTCATTGACAAAATTTAGGCAGCTGCCTATGGGCGCCAGCTTGAGCAGGGTGCCGCTCTAGCCTGCCTGCCGCCCCGCCTTCCCTCCCACATAATCCAGCCGAGCGAGAGCTAGGCGCGAACGTCAGGCTGCTATTCCTATAGTGCAGCAGCGGGTCTTCCGGCGAGGGAGTTGGCAGCCAAGGAGGGTCGCGGGGAAAGAGCGCAAAGTCCGCAGGGGCTGTCCTCAGGGGCTCATTGGGGCTGGGGAAGGAGAGACCCCTGCAGGGCGCACCTCCTTGGACCAGATGGGTCAGTTTTGATCCCAATTCTGGTCAATTTCCTCCCTTGGCTGAGCCTGGCACCTTGGCTGAGCTGCACAGCCCGGCAGCGTTAGTCAGTTTCACTCGTCTTTAAAAGCCTCCCGTTTCGCCCTCATCCCGACACGGGATGGATTGAGGCCTCAGGGTCCATTTTGGGCCTTCGGGGACATGGGGAGGAGAGGCGTGCATGTGAGGACGTTCCCCCGGGGTGGAGGAAAGGGGTCCAATGGCCTGCTGGGCCACGCATCATGCGCGGCCGATTCTCCCCTCCCAGCAGCTGCCCCAGGTGGGTGGAGCTTGCTCTGGCCACACTCCTGTTTCGGAACCGTCGTGCAAGCTGCCCCGTCCCGTGGTTCCAGCCAGGAGGACCCCCCGCCCCCCACCTTTGTTGTGCCCCTGAAACCAGACCGCTGGTGCTCACGGAGGGGTGGGGGGGGCGCCAGAAAATTGGTGGGCGCACGGGGGGGTACCTAGTGTGTAAAAAAACCTGGGGCCAGCCCTGCACATGTTCTTTGATGGTGTAAGAGAGCTGGCTACAATTGCCTGCATTCCAGTTGGGATATTTTAACAGGAGTTTTTATTCTGGAGCTACAATGTAGAAATAAATTTTTATTTTGTTTGCCAGTTTGGTGTAGTGGTTAAGAGCATGGACTCTAATCTGGGAGAACCGGGCTTGATTCCCCACGCCTCCACATGGAGCTGCTGACATGATCTTGGGTCAGTTACAGTTCTCTCAGAGCTATTCTCGAAAGAGCAGTTCTCTCAGTCTCAGCCCCATCTAGCTCACAGGGTGTCTGTTGTGGGGAGAGGAAGGGAAGGAGATTGTAAGCGGCTGTGAAGGGCGGGGTATAAATCCAATCTCTTCTTCTTTTTTAATAAAATTTAATAATATCTGAAAAACACATGTTCCCCAGAGAGCACTGCGTTCTAAGAGACAACCCCCTAGTTCTCCCTGGCCCTAAAGAGGCCAGGCTGGCCATCACCAGGGCTAGGGCCTTTTCTGTGGCAGCTCACTGGTGGAATGAGTTCCCCGAGGATATCGGGGCCCTGCGAAGTTTATTACAATTCTGCAGGGCCTGGGGTAGGGCAGGATATAAATTGGAATATAAATAAATAAATAAATATCAGAGCCTTGTGGGACTTACTACAATTCCGCAGGGCCTGAAAAGGCGGAGCTCTTCCACCAGGCATTTGACCACATTTTACATCCAGATATAATATCAGAGCCTTCCCTGGGATCTTTTTCATCACCATTGTGTATTGACTGACTCCTGTTATCATGAAAATATTGGATATGGCAATGTTTGATAATTGTTCACTGCTACGTAGGAAAGTATGTATAGCAGTTTAGATTTTATGTTGGTTTTGAATTAAGAATTTTATGTAAGCTGCCCTGAGCCTGCATCGGTGGAGAAGGCAGGGTATAAATCTAATAAATAAATAAATTAAATGTACTTAGAACAAAAACCAACAAATTGTTATTTAGTTAGTTATTATTACTTTATTATTGACTTTGTACTGCCTTTCTCACCGATGGAGATCCAAAACACTTTATGTTGTTCTCCAGCGTTGGTTTCTCCTCACAACAACCCTGTGAGGTAGACTAGGCCAAGAGTGTGTGACTGGCCCAAGGTCACCCAGCAAGCATCCGTGGCAGAGTGGGAAATCGAACCTGGGTTTCCCAGATCCTAGTCTGACACTTTTATACCATGTTGGCTGTCATAGTTCTAACTTAGGGTTGTAAATTAGGGTTCAGCCACTGCAATTCCTGGGCCAAATCTAGTTTCATAAGCTGTGGTTGCACACACACACACACACACCTTGCATAAAAGGGTGTGCAGAAAGTGATGTCTGTAATATAGAAAATTTACAGGAAGAAATTGTTATGGTATGGGGACTGAGGCCTCCTGACGGTTGATCTGTTCTCAAAGCGACCCTCTAGGAAAACTAGTCACTGATGGGGTTTCTAGAATAATGTGAACCATTCTGTAGTACTTTCTATAGAAAGGTATGATACAAATTGTTGGTTCCCAGATTATGGCACTGATGTGCTAGGATCTGATTTGACTGAAGAACACCTTGGCCTCAGACTGAGAAGGGCAGGAGTTGAACACCATCCTGTTCCACCTCCTCTCACCAGCTGTGCTCCCTTCTGAGCAGGAAGCGAGTATGTCCTCCTCAGTTTCCTTCCTGAGGCCTTTTAAAGGCCCTGATGAGGCCTGGAGAATGCCCAGTGGCCAAGCCCTTGAGCAGTTTGTCCCCTGCCACTCTCCTTTCCTGCTCCCAGGGTGGAGTTGCCAGACAGCTGATTGTCAGAGGGCTGGCTTTTAAAGGACCAGGTCTCATTGATTAGCTGGATAGCATGAGGATTCTTACAGAGTGTGTCCATGGATCCCCTTAGGCCTGGTAGACATTGGGTTTGACACTGCAGAGTGCCAAAGAAGAAGGACGGGGGCTAGTGTTGTCCCCACCCATCTATCAGTTCTTTAACAAGCAGTAAATAATGTATTAAGATGGTAACTACTTTTTTACAGAAGCAAAATAAATGAACTCACCACTGAAATTAACAAGCTTCAGAAAGAAATTGACATGTATAACCAGGAGAACTCTGTCTACCTATCTTATGAAAAACAGTAAGTCCAGTTGCATGCATTCTCAGCATCTGTTTTTAACGGTAGCTAGTATTTATGCATTTTGAGTAACAAATCATTTTTCACCACCAAAGTCCTTAGGGAAGCACACAAGTATTTTTGGGATGTAAATGGTAAAACCTGAAACTTGCTTTGATTGTTTTTGAATGTTTAAGCAGTGGCATCTAATCTGTTTTCTGTTCTTGTTTAGGGCAGAGTCTTTAGCTAGTGAGATCAAAGAATTTCAAGGACAGCTGGCAGACTACAATATGGTATGCTATTGATTCCAGATTTAGTATACTTTTATCCACCCTTCCTCCAAGGAGCTCAAGGTGGTTATTCTCACAGGAGTCTTGGGCTGAGTTTAACCTAGCAAGGTTTGGTAGAATGCTAGTGACTGGCCCAAAGTAACTCATTGGGCTTTGTGGTTGATTATGACTTGGACCTAGTTCTCACCGTTCCTGGTCTCAACAATGAACTGTTATGACACTTTGGTTCTTTTATTTATATTGATTTTATGTACTGAACATACTGGTTTTACTGTGAATAGCAATTGTACAGATATTTCTGTAGTTTCTCTATTGCTACTGTAAAACTAGCCAATTATATTTGGAAATGCATGGTTCATTTGTATTTATTATTTTCACAGATATTTCTGTAGTTTTTCTATTGCTACTGTAAATCTAGCCAATTATATTTGGGAATGCATGGTTCATTTGTATTTATTATTTTATTTATTTATTAGTCTTATTAATTGCCCACCCTGCGAACAGGCTCTGGGCAATTTGCAGTCATTATAAAACATTTAAAATTACAATTAATATATAGTTAAAAACAAAAACAAAAAAAACATCGATAGGACAATAAATGTTCATAAAAGCGCTCTATTTTCTTGCCTTGTTATTTGTGTGAGTCCGGAAACAATGATGAATAGTTAAACATTTAATGTTTGTTTTAGTTGGTGGATAAGCTCAACACCAATACTGACATGGAGGAGGTGATGAATGACTACAACCTAGTAAGTGTTAAAATTAGAAGTTTAATGCAGTGTTGACTGTTTGAATTGACAATTTATTATTGGACTTTCCCCTACTGTTGTTGTGTTCCTATATGATTGGTAGTAATTCAGCATTAAATTACTGCTGCTGATGTGAATAGTTCATGAGAAGAATGATAATGTTCTACACCAGTTTGGTTTAATGTGATTTGTTACATTACTCACTTCTCTTTGCATTTAGAACTTCTTAGACTTCTGTTGGTAGATATATAAGCGGTTGAACAGGTCTTCTTGTTTGTCACCATGTATTAATTTATTGTTCCTGAATAAACTAATTCAGCTCTCTGGGGGGGAAAGCTGTTATATAGTCTTCATTTCACCTCATCTATCTTACTCCCTTCATCTGCATCTGTGACAGACTGCACATTTAAAAACTTAGAAGTGCTGTACAAACAGGTAATGGACTGTGAAGGGTTAATTCCTCAAAGATCCAGAGAGCCATGAGTGATAGGCTGCTCCAAGAGATCTGATTGGTTAGCATCGGTTGAGCAGAGGAAGAGTTCTGAACTGGATTCTGAGGAGGATTCAGTCTTAATTCAGCCCTGACTGAGAGCAGTTTAACACAGATGGAGAACTGGGGGGAGTTGGCAAGAGGAGTGGGTAGTTAGGAGAAGACTCCCATTCAGGCCAAGAAAAGGTCTTCTAGAGAGAGAAGAAATTTCCCACCCAGTCAAAACAGTGAGATAATTCTGAAAAGTGGAGAGATCCCTGGTCTGGTGTAGTTAGAAACTGCCTTGTGAAACCTTAAGAGTCAGATAAAACTCAAGAAGAGTACTGGTGTGTTCTGAGAAGGGGGTTGGGTACTGGATAGAATGCCCCAGCCTTCTGGAAACCAAAAGAGTCAGTGAATGCTTAAAGAAAGTGTACTGGAGTGTTTGGGAAACACTGGAACAAAAACCTTTCATCTTAAAGGTCCTAAGTCAGTGCAAAAAGTTCATGAAACTCAATAGCCTGAAACATATGAACTAAAGTCTGTGCATATTCTGATTTACTTCAGAGTTCTATATTGAGTTACCTCAGAAGTTTTACCCCCGATTTCACCTGCCTTTTCCCCTCTATGTCCAATAAAACATTTTGTTAATTTAGAATTTCAAAACACCTTGAGTGCCATTTAAGTTAAAGGGGGCTCTGATCCTTCCCTCATGTTCCTGGGCTGAGCCAGCAGCCAAAATATCATACTGTGACAGGGTGGGACTGCTAGAGTTCTTCAGGAAAGAAGAATACGGATACCTAGGGTGGCTCAGTTAGAAAGAGAAAGAAAAACGGAGGGAAAATCTTGCCTCTGAGGGAGGGGTTGGATGTGGCATAGCCTCATACTTCTTCAACAACAAAATACCTTTAATTTTCTGCAGTTGTTCATGTTAATACAATACACAATTGCTTTATGAGAAAATGTAGAACTGGGTGTATATTAGCTTTCAGGATATATGCATAGCACAATGTGTGTTGAGTTCAGTCCACACTTTTAGGGCTGGCCAAATGCCCATTTCAAAGCAGCCTCCTCCATGCTCTTAACTATAAGAGACTATAAGAAAGCCACATCTTTTCTTCAGAAGAGGTCACGATGGGAACAATGCTGTTTTTATTCTCACTTGAAATAGCTCTTCAAGCAACAGAGAAGAATGTGTTTACTGATGAACTGATCAGTTGATCATTTTAAAAAGATATGCCAGTGCACCAAGAAAGGGTATATTACTAACCTGATCCACCTAGACACCATATGAGTGCTCAAACAGGCTATCAGATGTCTGCATGAATCACAGTGCAGTCATAGAGAGAGTTATACCCTCCCAAGCCCATGGACTTCGATGCAGTTTGAAGGGTGTGACTCTCTTTAAGATAGGTCTGACAGTATCTCAGCCCATTCACTGTGATTCTGCATATATGAGACCTGAGAGTCAACAGGCAGGATAAAAGTATTTTAAATTAATAAATTATGCCAGTCACCTATTAAGGACAGGGAACAGGGGGCTGTTCATTGTTGTCCTCCCCTTCCTTGCCAGACAGCAGTAGGTGTATTTACATTTTATTTAATATGGCTACGAGCCTGTTAGCCGTTGCTATTGCAAGAGGAGACAGTTGGAGGGGGGGGCCTCTGACTTCAAACCCTCAGCTCTTTATAGAAATTTGTTAATATATTCACCTAAGCAGTCCTGTTACTTGTGTCAGCAATCCAGCTATTATGCATGCAAGCTGATAACGTTACATTCAAAGCTACCCTAAATCGTGATTTATATTAAACCTCATGAATATTTATAGGTTCAGGTGGTTGTTTTTAAAAGTCTTTTATAGCCTGATCTTATGGTTCTGTGACACTGCAGCAGGAAATATAGTGGAACAGAGAGCTATAGAAACAGCAATTTTTTCATATTTGCTATAGAAATAGGAAATATGTTCTCACCAAGTTTCTGATGGATTTGTCTTTTTAATAGTTGAGAGCACAAAATGACCGTGAAGCTCAGAGCATAGACAGCATTTTTACAGAAAGACAAGTGTAAGTATATGAAATACCAAAACTAAAATTTGAAAACTGAAAATGTGCAAAGTTGTTGATATGGCCATAGTAAACACAGTTAGCCACATACACTGTGCTGCGACTTTTATTTATTTATTTGTTAGATTTTTACCCGCCCTCCCAGCCGAAGCTGGCTTAGGGCAGCTTACATAAAGCAGCAAATAAATTACAGTAAAACTCTTAAAACAGTACTACAACCAATTGGTCTACCAGGGCCCCGGTCACACGGGCTGGAAAGCGTGGGGGGAGGCGTGGCTATTTGCAGCACTGCAAGTAGCCGCGCGACAATGCGATCAGACGCGTCGGCAACCCATGGTTCCGGCCCTCGGCATGTGCGCCGCAACGCAGACGGCCAGAGGGAAAAGCCTCGCCGGCGCGATCACACCAAGGGAGTCCGGAGGCAGCCCATGGCAAACCGTTTGCTACCACCTTTGTTGAGGCATTTTTTTTTAAGCGCATTTTCGGCAGCTTGCCACGGGTGTGCTCCACTTCCCAGATGTTGTGGTGTGATCGTGGCCAGAAAATCCGCCATCCACTCGTGGCTCTCCCGCGGCAAATTCCCCATGTGAACAGGGCCCAGGTTCCTTAGGGTATGCCACTTAACATGATCCTAAACACACTTCCTTGGAATTTGAAAGCCTTTTAGTTACTATGGAATTTACATTCCAGGTAAATGTTTTGTAATTGAAACTTTAATAGTTTAAATGCTATGAAGCAATTAATAGTTTAGTGTGCCTCTCTCATGTGAAATGTTGTCAGTGAATATATTTTCTCTGGTATAAGGTAAATGGCAGAAACCATAGCTTTGGACATGGCTACAGTGTCTGCTGCTGGTATGGGATTATAGTTTTCTTCCAGGACAAACCTAAAGAAACAAAAAAGCCACTCATACATTCTGTAGAGTTCTTCATTTTAATTATTGGGATACAGATTTTATAACTTAAAAAAAGGTCTAGCAAATGCAAACAAATATGAAACATTACATTGGATTTGTAAGTGTCTGCAAACTACTGAATATACCAGCAAAAACCAAAGAAGCCATTTGATATCAGTAAAAATTATTTTAAAATGCTTTCTCTGTGTTCAAACATTGAAAGATTTATTTTTTGTTGCCTGTTATATTTTAAACTCCTGACAAACTTCATTACTGACTTATATGCCTTGTCTTAATTATCACTGAATGTTGTTTTTCTTCCTATTTTTAAACATATAAATCTTTTTTTCCTTATGCAAAGAGAGCCTTGGTGCACACTGTAGTATTTTTGCATGAAAACTATAAAATTTAAGGATACATACTATGATTGAATAAAAGCATCAACAGGTTATTTGTTAGTTCTGTAGTTCATGAAAGTATATATACCACGAGTCTGTGCTAATATTACAGCATAAGGCAAGTAGATTCAGTCAAGTAAGTCTTCATGTATCAATATACTTATCTTCAATATATCCATCATCTTCTGGAACAAACGTATGAAATTGTTGAAATACCACTATGGAGTCATTCTCATTGGTATCTGGTCCTGGTGGGAAACTGCACATATCTGTGGAGAAATGTTCTTCAAACATTCCGGGTTCATCTTCTTCCAGACGGCTATGATTGTAGCTGATCAAATGACGGTACCACACTGGGACTTTGATGGCAGTAATAATCAGCAATGTAGTAGTAACAATAACTATAAGGACACCAATCAGAAATTTCCAGCTTTTGCCAAGGGGTGGAAAACCTGCATGAATAAGGATAAGCCGTAGAACAAAGTTTGACTCCTGTGACACCTTTAAGACCAGCAAAGTTTTATTCATGTATGAGCTTTCGTGTGCCCACAGGCTCAGAAAGGTTGGGGCCCCTGATCTAAAGCATTTATTTTTGTATTATGCAATACATTGCTTTGTTTTCTATACACGTATTACATATTCTAAAAAGTTACAAAAGCTGCAATGGAGTATATATCAAGTTATGTTCTGAAATTTAAATAGACATATATCCTAAAAGCTTTAATTGGCATGAGGGTAGTAAAGAAAGTGGAGTCCATAAGTCAAAACAAACACTGGTTTTGTGCTGTCTTGGCTGGCTGCCACAGAGACCACACACTGGAAGCTTGTAAACACAGTCCAGAATCAAGGTCAGTCAGAGCCAAAAGTCAAAGAGCCAGGTTGCCCCCATCCCCTCCATTGTTCTCTATGGTGGGAAAAAAGTTACTTTTTCCCACCATAGAGAACAATGGAGGGGATAGGGGCAACCTGTTTGGGGGCCCGTAGAATTGGACCCCCTGGTCCAATGTTCTTCAAACTTGGTTGGTATCTTGGGGAGAGGCTCCAGCAGCTACCCTGCACGTTTGGAGCCTCTCCCTCAAACCCCCTCCCCTCCAGCCCCCAGAATATACCCTATGTTTTTGCCATTGACTTCAATGGCCCATAGGATATAATGGGGCCGAAATTGACATTCAGCGTTCTAGTGCAGAGCCTGAAAAAGGAAGGGGGGGGGATTGCTCTGTAGGACATTTTTCAGGCCCGGCACTCCGGCGCAGAGCCTGAAAAAGGCGGGGAGGGCAGCTCAGCAGACACACACACCCCCGGTGGTTGCAGCTGCCGCCAAAAGCAGCGACGACGGACTCCCCCCCCCCCCCCCCCCCCCCCCCGCGGGCATCGCAGCTGCCACTAGAACAGCCTCGGACAGGCAGAGACCGGGGGGGGATTTTTCCCGGGGTGCGTGGCAGGCAGAGACGGGGGAGGAAGCCAACTTACCCTCCTGCTTCTTCCTCGTTCTGGAACAGAATGAGGCTGGAAGCAGAGGGCGGCCAAAAAAAGGGGGTGGGGCTTTGCCATGTGAGCACCCTGTCCCCCCCCCCCTGCCTCTCTCCCAGAGCAACACTCTGGCCCAATCCGAGGCCTGGGTATAGTTGAGGGTTCTTCTTCTGGGCTGACTCCCTGCCTCTTCCTCATCTGAGGAGTAGTCAGCCTCAGCAGACCTAGTACCCATCGCAGGTTTCTTGGTCTCATATAGCGAACATTGCTTGAAGCACCCTACATTGTACATGTCTTCTCAGAGAAGTTGCAAAGATTATTTTAAAAAAAATAAATTTAAATAAATTGTGGAAAGTCTTTTAGCAGTTTTAAGGCAAAGTGTGCGAACAGTATGTGAAACTATATGTTTGGGTATATGTCTGTTTTAAATTCTGCATCAGTGCACTAAATGATCCTCTAGTTTTCTTTTAGACCTATTCAATTTTATCAAAATGCACAGCACCAAATACATGGGCACTGCTGTTAACCAAAACTGATATATACCTGAATATAATAATTTTCCATCTGTATCATTATATCCAGAGGTTCCAGTATCATTGCTAGGATTAATAGAAATGGGAAGTTTGGTGATTGCTTCAGTCTTCTCTTTTCTGTGACAATTAGATATAAGTGCTGTTTTGATGGGTTGTGTTTTTAGACTATCTGGAAAGGCGCATGTGGTATTTTTTTCATTTTCTGGAAGTATAAACAATAAAAAAGTGAATCACAGAGTTTAGTTAGTGCCATTATACAAGATTCATTAATACCATATAAATATATCCTAATTTAATTATATGATTTAAAATGTTATTTTGCCTTAGCTACCAAGAAATGTTCAAAACAAATAAAACTGTGCAACATTATAGGATTATCAAAAGTTTAAAAGGTATTGGTGTATCTGAACATATTCACTTTTAAAATTACCTGATTAAAATTACCATGCTCAACTCTCCTCATTTGGAGAATACTCTTCTTAGAAGAATAGAAAACAGGTTGTTTCCTTTCCCTCCCTCCCATCTACATCCACACATTCTTGAAGGGATTCAGCCATTGTTCAGCATCTGTCATTAAGCTTACTCAGAGAAAATTATCATGTATGTCTTACCAATTTCTATGTGTACGGCACATGTCTTTCATAGCCCTCTCTTGGGCCTAGATTAATTAAATAGTAGCTCAAAACCAAATTTCCACTTACTCTTGTCAGCTTCTTCTTTAAGCTTCCCTCTATTAAGGCTTCTATTTATGACAATTATAGAAATATCCCATCAGATTGGTTAGCTAGATTAGTGAGTCTTAATTTTTAATCAAGTACTAGCCACCAAGGACTGCGGTGGCTCAAGTGGTTAAGACGCTGAACTGCAGGCTGTGGAAGGTCAGTAGTTCAGCAGTTCAAGACCCGAGTGTGCCGCATGACGGAGTGAGCTCCCGTCTCTAGTTCCAGCTCCTGCCAACCTAGCAGTTCGAAAGCAAGAAATTGCAAGTAGATAAATAGGTACTACTTCGGTGGGAAAGTAACAGCGTTCCGTTCGCCTTGGTGTTTAGTCATGCCGGCCACATGACCACGGAAACGTCTTCGGACAGCGCTGGCTCTTCGGCTTTGAAACGGAGATGAGCACCGCAACCCTAGAGTCAGATTCAACTAGCTTTCGAGCACCTTTAGCTTTACCTTACCAACTACCAAGGTGCAACACTATAATCAAATGTTCCCCAAGACACAAGAAAAAAATTGGGACATAAAAATAGCACTTCAAAGAAAGATTGTTTTACTTATATTGATATATTTATGATATATGCAGACAAAGGAGTGCCATTTTTTACCCAATTTGGCACTTTTTGGAGAGCTTGTTTCTCCCTTATCTTGATTGTTATTGTAGTGCTGTTTCTGTTGTTCTCTTTCTGGAAGCCCATCAGGAATACTGTTTTTTGTGGGGTTGCCCCAAGCTCAGAGGGGGCATATCTGTTTAAGTTCTTTCTGCTGTGTGCCACTTTTTTAAGGGATTGGGGGACAAATCTGAAATCTAGAAATTGATCCTGTTATGGGGTGAGGATTGTAAGACAACTGTTCTCTACTGGCTGTTGGAAGGCATGCAAGTGGGGAAAAGAGGCTGTTTAAAATCTTGAATCCCCCCCCCCTTTGTAGTTTGCACCCTAAGGGGCTTTATGTTCTCAGTTAAGAATTACTAAATTAGATGGACCGTCTAAAGAAAACCAGTCCCATTTTACAGAAGATTGTTTATCCCATCACAGTATTCCTGGACAGAAAGCATATGAATGTCACTTGTAATACTGTCTGGTACGTTTTACTGTGCTGTCAATCCATTTACTAGTTACGGGGAGAATTAACGCCCTAAAGTTATCAGTTATTCTGAGCAATTTTCTGATTGGTGGTTTAGACCTCTTTCTTTTATGGACAATAGAACAGCTTTTGGAACTTAATCCTTTAAAACAGATTTTAATGTTTATGTGCTACCTTTAGTTCTCATAGCATCTTTTTGATGTATTTAAATGAATATAAATATTTGTAGACTAATTGGCATGAGATGGCTTGAAAAGCTACTATGCAGGTAATTCATCACAACCATCACTAGCCAGAATTTTGGAAGGAAAGAAAAATGACCAGAGCACAAGCATTTTGTTACACTCACCTATTAATAATTGTGAATTATTCAACCAACTCTGTAAACTAAGCAAGCCACATGAACAATTCCATGGATTTCCAAATAGTATAACTTTGCTCAAATTAAGTGATACTTCCATTTCAAAATATCTAAGGTTGTTACTTTGTAAGTTCAAGACCTTCAGGCTCTTTAGAAATACGAACACACTAGAATCTAGATGGGCAATTTTGTTATTCTGTAGATTCAAAGCTGTTAGCTCATTTAAGCCAGCAAAGGCTGCTTGTTCAACTGTTTGGATAGAGTTATTACTGACATCTAGAACTGCTAGTTTTGAAAGATTGCAAAAGCTGTAGTTACGTAGAACAACAATAGCATTATTGTTCAGGTATAGTTTTGTGATGTTAGGATACTCGTGCAAAGTCTTGATGTCATGATCATTTAAACTAAGGTTATTGTTACTAAGTGTAAGAACAGAAGAACTGTTGTTTGCCGTTGCATCAGTTGTCTCCTGTTAAAGGAAAAGACAAAAAGTGTTACGAATATAGAGGGGTACATGTTAAATATCAAGCTCCTCTGCTTATTTAATGTCATGGAAAATCAGTACTTTATTATCTAAAAATCAGTACTTTATTATCGCCCTATAAATGACTGCTCGCCCCCTCAAAGAGCTCCCTTTAGGAAAGGAGAAAGTGTGTGAAAGAAGTTCACCCTAATTTTTAATGCCATTATTCCTACCAGGAGCTTAGGGCAGCATACATGGTTCTCTTCTCATTTTATTCTCGTAACAGCACTGTGAGTTAGGTTTGACTGAGAGAAGGACAGATCCAACAAGAGATTCATGTAGAGTATGGATTTGAGCCTGGTCCCCTCAGTCTTAGTCTAAGCACTAAAATATATTGGTTCTCTGTAGTTCAGGTTAGATGAGGATAGTTCCACTATTTTTTAAATGAAGTGTCAGAACTCAGATGTCAAATAGGGCTAAACTATTTCAAATGTGAAAACCCTGAATCAATCAGGATCATATGTTTAGATTCTAGCACACGGTCATAAGACTGAAGAGATTTAAGAGTTTATTTAGTCCACCACCTTACCCACAATGAAAAGCAGGATCATATATGACCGCGCACAGTTGAAACCAATATCAAGGAACTCTTTCATGACATTAAGAAGGAAGTTCGTGAAAGAAGCAACTGTTCTACGAATGATCAGAATCCTACTATAAGACTTGCTCAAGTATTGTGGTTTAGACAGTGGTGTACAATATACCATGTCATATAGACTAGGAAGAAATTAAATGTATAAATGTCACAACAACTTACGTTATCACATTATGTTGGTAGGGGGGCTTACAATGAGCATTTTAGAAAAAGAGTGGTAGCTAAATTTGATTATGAAACTTACATCGGTGCTCTCAGAAGTGACCAGGACCAGAAAGAGAACAGCAGCCTTTAGTGGGAGCCAAGCAAATTTCATTTTCCCAATCTGTGAATGTGGATGTTAGGTGTATGTTATCACTGGAATATTATGAAATGCTAACATTCAATATGATAATCAAGAGGATGCTGAAACTATGCCTTACCCATGGTTTGTTCATGGCAAATTGTGGCCCAAAAGGTATCAGAATCCTCATTGCCAAACCTAGTCACATCACTGGAAACAGAATGGACTATGAGAAATGTGAACTATGTTAATATTTATTGCATTTTGTCTCACCTGTTTTCCAAAGAGCTCAAGGCAGCTTACACTGTCTTGTGTCCTCTGCTCATGCATCTTTACAACAATCCTTCAAGGAAGATTAGGCTGAAAGTGATTGGCCCAAGGTTAAGCTTCATAAATTTCCCCCCTTGTTTAGACTTATCCCACACTGTAACAAAACAGCTGCCTAACATCAAGTTAGCATACAGAAGACAGTTTCATCAAGCGTTGTGACAACATACACCGCCGTGATCCACTGAAGTACTGTATATACACAGAATAGTAAGTGCAAGCTGGAATTTTTCAGCCAGCTCCCAACATAACATTCCAAACTGTTGTTTACTTACTAAATTGGGAGAGTTTAGAGCTTCAGGTGAGAAACTGCTAGAAAGAAAACTGTGTTCAGAACTCCTGTGCACACTTGTATCTGGCATGTGTACATCTCTACCTGGCAGTTCATAATTATGGCTTGAATTAGTGTACTGTTTTTTATTTATTTGTCAAATTTATATCCTGCTCCCTCTCCCCTGAATGGGACTTGAGGTAGTTTTGAGCACATAAACCTGCTAACTTTCAGATACCATGAGGTATAAACCTAATACAGTTCTTTATGTAACTGATCTCTTGGGAAGCACATAAAGATTCTTCTGTACAATATTTTGGAGGAAGTAAGCCAACCATTTTGTAACACACATGAATGTAGCTCTCAGCCTTAATCTGGAGCATCAGTTGTGCTGTGGGGGGACACAGGGCAATTGGGAACCCTGCATGACCCCTGGGGGTGGGGTGCATAACAACCATTCTTGTGTTTGACACACTGACCATGCCCCCAGGGGACTGGGGATGGGTCGGTAGAGTAGCTTCTGCTGTTTCCAGCCCTAATACCTGCAATCTTCCCTTGGTTACCCCAACAGGCAGGTTGGGTAGTGCTTCTGACAGCAGTCAGGCAGTCAGCTACACCCATTGTATGCCGCCTGTGCTGCGCCAAGACCTGAGGAACCTGTAATCAATAAAGTCATGGTCTGCTTCTCCCCAGCACAGTGTGTCTATGTTGTCTATCTCCCCTACTTCTATGGGCTGGTCCCCACTCCAGGCACAATTAATATGCCAAACAGGAAAGTTTTAGTGAACAACAGCTTACTATGTCTTTCCAAGAAACCCAGTACATTTTTGTGAAGGGAAATAAATTTTTTGAAAGCTATGTTAAATAATGTTTTTAATTAACTCAAGCAAAAAAAAAGTGAAAAGTGTAGCAAAACGTAACATCAATAGTGGCAAGTCTACAGATAAGTATCTATAAAAGGTTCCAAGTATCTAAAAAGTACCCATGCGGCAGATGGTCAAAATAGGTGAAACCATATCAACCATTAAAATTAATGGGTGGCAAATTATTTCATGCTGCATGGCTAGGGATTAAAAGTTTACTAACTATATCCATAAAGGCTCAAGTACATATTGGTACTAGTCACTGGTGCAGGACCAGAGGCTCCATATAGGGTAAGCAATAGAGGATTTGTCCCTTTCCTTGTTTAATACTGTATATGATATTCCTCAGAAGGACCTCACTGGATTATAAATAACTGGATAGTTTATATCCAAACTGTGCATTCCAAAGCCACATGTGACCTTCACTTTGGGGGGGGAAGTATATATGAAAAGTAGCTACAACAAATTTACTGCTCACTCTCCACCTACATGTATGGTCTGGTAATTTCCATTTTTGTTTCTGTCTCAGTCTTGATTCCTACTGGACCTTCCTGGCAACTAAATCCCCACCTACCCACCCTCTCCCTATATGTAGTGGTTGAGGAAATTCTGTTTCGCTGTATCTGAAGTA
Source organism: Gekko japonicus (assembly GCF_001447785.1). Classification (NCBI taxonomy): domain Eukaryota; kingdom Metazoa; phylum Chordata; class Lepidosauria; order Squamata; family Gekkonidae; genus Gekko; species Gekko japonicus. The sequence continues at coordinate 602,303 of NW_015173156.1, forward strand.
GTGTGCTTGCACATGAAAGCTTATACCTTGAATAAGACTTTGTTGGTCTTAAAGGTTCCGCTGGACTCAAAGTTCGTTCTCCTGCTTCAGACCAACACGACTACCCACCTGAGTCTATCTTAAAGATATCATTATTTTGCAGTTTAATTTCCATTATATGCAAGAGCAAACCTTTCAACCTTGCTAAGAAACTTATCCCCACCCTCATGGAAATATGAAATGGCACCACTGATCAGTATCACTGTGTACTATTACACAAGACATGGGCATACATCATCGCAGTGATGAGATTTGCATAACTTCATTGGTAGACAACTTTATCAGTCTCACAAGGGTAAAGGGGAAAAGACAGCAAATTGTGTAATAGATACATTGGGTCATAGCCAAATTCAAAAATAGGTTTCGGTAAACTTTATTTGTTGAAGCAGTTCTCAGTCTCATCTTAATCTTTATATTAAAAAGTACAGATGAATCATTATGGATTTCAGACGTTCCATTTTCAGTTCTACATTAGTTAAAAATAATGAAAAGTACAATTGACAGGATTGAGCTGAAGGAAACATCTGAAAAATACAGGTTTTCCAAAGATCCAAATATGGTTTCTCACATGGTATAAATCGTTCACGGCTTTTCCAAGATTCATAAACATTTTCAAACACAGATAAAAATTTATCTAGGATATTGGTTATGAAAAAGATGTTTCATTACATACATGAAAATTGTTCTGCCACTACTTTACAAAATATCTTACCTTCTTGGTTTTTCTCTGGAACATCATATTCATGTTTGCATGTTTTCCTCTGGATGACAAGGAAGGAAGAAATGGTACAAAGTTACTTGTGCTTAGCTTCAACCTTTGTACCCAATTAGCAAGCAAACGGTTTAAAATAAAAAAAACCACCTCGAGACAGTTTAGCAAAAGATTGACTAGGTCAAGCAATTTTTTTTTATGTTCATGTAGGATTTAATAGGCCCTGTAGCCAATCAGGAAGTGTTAGAATACAGCTCGGCTACATGTTCATGTCATGGAAAGAAGTAATGAACAAGTAAATCTGCTGTAAACAGTGTTCCCTCTAAGCTGAGTTAGTGTGAGCTAGCTCACAGTTTTCTACCCTCCAGCTCACACATTTTTGTCTTAACTCAGGAAGGATGGCGCCAGAGCAAACTAATTTATGCAGTAGCCAAATCACCTGCTCACAACTTTAATGCCAGTAGCTCACAAAGTAGAACTTTTGCTCACAGGACTCCACAGCTTAGAGGAAGCATTGTAAAGAGTTTTCAGTAGAGAAAGTTTTATCGGCTTCAGAGTCAAGGATAGTCAGTCATTTGCTACTTAGGTGGGACTGTATTTACCACAGAGGGGAAAGTATCAGTCAGTCATCTGCTACTTAGGTGTATTTACCACAGAGGGGAAAGTATCAGTCTTTGTTTATGTGTGTATCTGTGCATACACAAGCACACAGAAAGTACATGTTAAAAGTAACCATTTAAAAGCCTTTACACTTAAAATGTTGGGCAGGGGGTGTAGATTTTTTTTTAAAAATCCTTAAAACTTTGAAATGCTAGCATGGATTCAACCATAGAAAAAGGAGCCTGACTCCACCCTCAGGCTTAAGGCTTGAGAGCCAGTTTGGTGTAGTGATTAAGTATGCGGACTCTAATCTGGGAGAACCGGGTTTGATTCCCCACTCCTCCAGTTGCACCTGGCTGGATGACCTTGGGCAAGCCGTAGTTCTGATAAGAGCTGTTCTTGAAAAAGAGCAGTTTCTGTCAAGAGCTCTCTCAGCCCCACCTACCTCACAGGGTGTCTGTTGTGGGGAGGGGAAGGGAAAGGAGTTTGTAAGCTGCTCTGAAACTCCTTTGGTAGTGAAGGGCGGGGTATAAATCCAATCTCTTCTTCTTGGTAGGTTGTGGGAGGGCTTCAGACTCTGGTTTGGTTTGATTGCCTGATGAACCATGCCATCCTAAACTGAGTTACACCCTGCTAAGCCCTTTGATGGTAGTGAATGTAGAAGGGGGTAACTCAGCTTAGGCTGGCACTATGAGATGCTTTTGGTTTCAGTCAGCACATCCAGGTTCTTTATACAATTTTCCTGTAGAAGCAAAGGAGATTGCGACTACTTCCTTGTTCTTCTTATCCAAAAGTCTTGAAATTGTTGATGATGTTGAGAAGATGCGTGGCAGGGCTGGTGACAGGAACTGAACATGGGGCCACTCTGTCCCAGTAGCAGCTATCAAAACTGTTGGTGACTGCCGTCAGCCAAAGGCTACTGTATAAATAGGGACTGATTGACGGGCTCCCATGTGAACTAGCTTTAAAGTGAGTGAAAATCTGAACAGGCTGTACGGATTGAACAGATGTTACAATACAAGAAGATGGCTGCTGTCCTAAGGATACTTTCCTGTGTATATGCCCCACTGAATAAAATGAGACTTAATTCCGAGTAAACCTGTTTAGAACTGCTCGAAATATTTTTGATCCATTTAATCCTTTATATGGCAGTAGTCTTGAGTCCGTTTGTGTGTTTGCATTTTTGCGTTCTTAAATATCCATGTTATTGATTTGTTTTGCTTTAACCAGTTTTAACTGTCCTTTGGTATGAAGGTTTTCTTGCCACAATTAATGAGAAAAAAATGAAAAAATATATAAAATGCCTACATTCATGCAGCAAAGAAAAGTTAATCCAGGCTGTGGAAGATGACATCCAGCAGGAAAAAGAGGCAGCAGAAGACATCATCAAAAATATGGCTGACGAGGATCAAGTTAAATACATGGAGATGAAAGTGGCCAATGAAAAATTCTTGCAGGTGATCTTCCGTATTAAACTGAATTGTTGATTCATCCCACCGTACTTTAAGAACTGATTAAACTAAAAGGAGCCTTTTGGGTAGTGTAAACCTGATCTTCCACCAATAAAACAAGAAAGTGGACAGTACTATGGACCCCACCCTGCCAGTTTTCAGTCCCTTTGGTTTCAGAGGGAGAGTTTAGTAAATGATTAACTCTCTCCTATAGAAAATAATACTTTTTTTTAACTGTTTGGACTGTTGCCAGTGCTACATTTATCAATCATAAAATGCTTTGATGTAAATCAAAAGATACTACTCCGTGACCAGATAACTTTCAGTTCTTGAAACAATGGGAACACTGATTTCCTCCATCCTCATCTCCTAAGAGTTCCCCAACCTTCTGGAACCAGATAAGGAGGTTAGTGATACACATACGACTTGTACAAAGTGAAATACCTTTCACATTCAAACCCAGTATTTTAGCCACTGCACAAAATGGTCTTACTCCCCATACTGTACTTGATTTCCATTTCTTCTTTAAAGCAGAGGACTTAAAGTAGATTATTCTATTTTTCTGATTACTTAAAGAGGAGTAACTTTCATTTAGTCAGGAAGCTTCAGTATCATACACAAAATAGGAACCCTGTGGGGCACATCTCACCTTTTCTGTATGTTGAATATCATGGTTTCTGTGGGTGAGCTGCATAGAAATCATCTAGCCTCTGGAACGTTTTATTAACTATACATTTTGATTTTATTTTCCTGTCCTAGGAATTATATGCTTTACAGCAAGAGTTGGATGCAGTGGATATAAAAGAACAAGCCCTGGAAGCTGTACGTATGAATATATGAAGCTGCCTGCAAGGACTTAAAGTTTTACGTGTGTGTTTCTTTAAATGTTTAGTAAGTTGCGGAAGAACAAGGGGGACGAAAGAAGGGGATGAGTGAGTGAGGTGATTGGTTCATGACTGAGAGTGTATGGGCGGGGATTATAAGTGTGTGTGTAGAGAAAGTCAGTCAATGCGTTTAGTCAGCAGTTAACAGTCAGTTGTCTACAGAGTCTGAGAAGCAATCTTCTGATTAGGATCCCATATTAGTGCTGTGAAAAGCATTAAGTTTCTAAAAGCGAAAGTAGAATACTTACAGAGGGCATATTAGCGACTAGAGAGAGTCAGTACCTAATATTGTCAGAGTATTATAAGTGTGTGAGAGTGAAGCTGACAGAACCTGAGTTAAGAAGTGAAAGATTAAACTGACCTAAATAAAATAAAGACTGGACAAAGTACATTCTGAAGAGAAAGGAGGATTTGAGAGTGAGGAGTGTTTGTGAAGTGAAAGAGTGAGAGTGTGATACCTCAGTCAGAAGTTATTAATATACACTGTTTTATTCACTCAAGCGATAAGTTACAACACATCTTGAAACTAGTATGCTGCTTGTAAAAATAAAGTTTTATTTTGTTTTATGAAAACCTTGAATTATATGCTATCACAATACAACAGTCTCATCTTTAGGACCACATAGTCCAACAAAGGAGCCTTAGAGCTTGGGTACAATACTAAGGGACAAGTTGAATAATAAGATTTGGAATTAAATTTCTTGTGGCAGCTTTACATACCCAGAGAGAGAGAAACAACAAGAATGTTAAAAACACACCATATCTAACTACACGATTAAAAGAGTGTAGTCGCGACACTGCCCAACTCTGACCACTGGTTCATCCAGGGGTCATTTCCTGCAGGAGCGCACAGGAGCGGAGCTCCGGCAGTAAAGAGACAAGGGGGCGGGCAAATGCAACAAGCCCCACCCCCTGCTCCCAGCAGCCCTCAGTCAGAGCAAGACGTTGCAGAGCTCCCCACTGGCCCCCCAGTCCAAAACAGTCCAGTGGCACCTTTAAGACCAAGTTTTATTCAGGTACAAGCTCTCCCTCCTCTGTGAGGATACATCTTCACGTTTCCCCCCCCACTCACTGTTTCCCCCCCCCCCCATAGCTAGGGATCCAAAACAGTCTAGTGGAACCTGAGCGGTTGGTGCTGCCTTCTGACACACTTCCAGTGATGTCAGGGGGTGTGGCATATGCAAATAAGCAATGCTAATGAGTTTTGCTAATGAGTTCCTGCACCTCTTTTTCTACGAAATGACCCCTGGGTTCATCTAACTGTTGTCTACAATGACTGGCAGCAGTTCTCCAGAGTATGAGCAGATAGAAGTATTTTGCTGAGTTCAGACATAATGTGGAAAGCATGGTTTATTTTAACTGTGACTGCTTTGTAAAAAATAACATGGGATTTGTCTCACATTCTGGTTTGCCTCAGCCAGTGCTGGTTATATTGTAGGGTTCCCAAACGGCGGCGGGGGATCCGCGCGTGTTCGCAGGATCGCTGCCGCGGGCTAGCTCTTTTCCAGATCTGCCTTCCCAACACCATCCTCCTTGGCCACCATGTCTCCTTACAGCTAGGATTTTTGAGGTGTGCATAGAAGGGTGCAGTAGCAGTGGTAACAAACTGGAAAGGGGAAGCTGAGTCAGTGAGAGTGGTTCACTAGGCCTAATATAGATCAGTTGGTCAAGGAAGGGGAGCTTAGTACCTTTTGAATCCCTGTATTTCCCCTGCCCCAGTCCCCCAACAGTGGCCCTCTAGCCCCTCTTCTTGTCCACCGGGGCTTATTCATGTTTGTTTTTCTTAATCAGCAACAAAGAGGAATATAATGATCTGTGCAACAAGTTCATATAGATTGTTTTAAATCACTGCTTGTATTGCTTAGATGCCAAACTTGTATGTTCTTGTGTGACCGTAGAAATTGCATTTGCCAATGACTGTTTCCTTCTGCAGGAAATAGCACACTCCCAGGTTAAGCAGGAGGCACTGCAGCTATATGAAAAGCTTCATCGTCTTGAAGAACATCGGGATCAAATGATTGCTGAGGACCAAAGTATGGGATCCCCCCAGGAGGAGAGAGAGAGATTACTCAAACAGGTAGAGAAACTATCGCTACTCTGTTTCATGAATTTCCATGCACGCTTTTATAGCATGGTTAACAAATGAAAATATAGGTCCATGTCCTTGATTCTGAACAGAGCAGAGCAAAAGGAATGATATTAATGCCTGAGGTAAACCTGGTGGTCCCCACTTCTCTTCCTGTTTTTGTCTTTAATTCCAGTGGTTTGTGTCATGGCGCAAGGCAGCATACGAAGATAAAGAGAGGAGGGTGGGCAGTTTGTATTTTTAAAGTACAAATTTCAAATGCCAAATTAAGGGTTTATTGATTGATTTAAAACAATTCTTTCCCACCCTGTCTTCTTGGACGCAAGGCAGGTGTGCTTTAATATGGTTGTTTGAGTAGGTGTTTCTGGAGCAGAGACTTCTGAATGGTACCCTCATGTTGGGAAGCCAGAAGGGCAGGTTTTGTGGGGGAAAGTAATAGGCAGGTGGAATGAGAAGTATAGAGTAGGTGGAGCTATTTTAGCCCAAGTGCCTGCCTCTGAAGTCGCCAGGGTGCCAGCAGGAGGTTAGGACTGGACTTTGGTGGACACCCTGGGAGTAACCTGAGTCCCAGTGGCACTGCCACTGCTTCAGGGGTTTGCCAAACAGTGCCAAACAGACTAGTGATACAAAATTTCCAGGGTCAGCATAACTGGAGAGGTGAATGTAGAGGCAGGGAAGCCTGGATGACTAAGGAGGCAGAGAGAAGGAAGACCAGACAAGTAGGCGGAGAGAAGGAAGAACAGGTGGACAAGTGGCAGGAGGAGCAGGAAAGCCTGTGTTAGTAGTGGGGGGTTCCTTTGCATTGCACGTCTCTCTCTTTTATATCTTGTAAATGATATCAATCAAATCTGTGTTTAAGTGTTGAGTCTCCATTCTTGACAAAACTGAATAAATGTGTTAGCTTACTTTACAGGTTTGTGTTAGCTAGCACTCCTTTAGCACCCCCTTTATTTAACACGTTGCTGTTTCTCTCTTTTTTAAGGTTAAAGAAGACAATCAAGAAATAGCAAGCATGGAGAGACAGTGAGTGTTTCTGCATATTGTTCTCTTAGGCCCTTGCGCCGCAGATTGATCTAAATCTGAATGCCGTTCATAGCCTCTCTATGCAAGTTGCAAAAATCTTGCTTGTATAATAATATAAATTACAGGTTACAGCATCAGTTAAACTCTATGTACAGCACAATGGCTTTTAGGCAAAATATCAGGCATAACCAAGTGCTAAAATATTAAGATTAAAATAGTGCAATGTATTATATCTATTAAAAGTACAAATAAAATTTAGACAAGGCCCTAAAGAACCACAAAATGGAGCTCCAGTCAGAGCCTAAAGGACAAAGAGCTGTGAAGAATTAAGATACTTAACAATAGCTCAGTTTTTTACAGCCACTGAGATGTATTTAATGCCAGTAAGAGTAAGATTCCTGTAATTACCTGATTTAATAGATGATAGTCATAAGAGCAATTTGGGAAAACAGTAATAAAGGGAATGATCAGAGAAGCTCTTCATATTTGCATAGATCTTACAGACCAAAAAAATGTGCTATGGTTTCTGGCAACTGAAGGCCACAAGGTGTTAAAGGATGAGACTGATATTTTGCTTTATGAGCTATATTTGCTGCTACACCCATACAATGGACTGTGCACACATACACACATAGGCTCAGAAAACTGTACAAATCACCTGTTGTGATACTACACATAGAAGGTGCCTGCACAAAGCCTTACATGTTAATAAGGTTTCAGTTACACAGCCAGCCTGGTGAGGAAGCACAAATCTCCATTGTCCGCAAAAGAACAACCTAAGGAGAAACAGCCACCATTGTTGAACTGTCTGCTGTCACGTATGCTGCATCTCTGCTTTATATCTGAATTGGCATTTCCTGCCAGATGGACCTTTTATGACCAGCGGAATAGCCAGCTTCATCTGCACTTCAAGGAGGTTCCTTGACACCAAGCTTTCACACTTGCCCAGATGCCATCCTTTGAGTTAGATCTAAAGTTACAATATTGCCCAACCCTCTAGGTTGCCACCCCTCACTACACGCAACCAATAGGAGTAGTCTTGGGACGGACTAACAGGTAGGTGGGTCTACAGGTTGGCACAGTTGCCACCCACCCAAAGAACCACCTTTAAAAGTTAAGGACCAGTCACCTGGCCCTTGCTAGCCGCAATCCCGACAACACCCCCTATCTGCTTTAACTCCTCTTTTGTCCAGCTTGCTGTACCCAAACCCTTGCCTCAACTTGATCTCTTGAACTGCAGTCAAGAGACCCACACGTGCTGGCTGGTTCTAGCTGTGTGTTAACTTCCCTAGATTTCTATTCCTCCCCATCCATTCTTCATTGGAGCGAACAAAGCTTCAGGACAGATAAGTATCACCCCTCATCACCCTACCTGCCAATGCAAACGTGCTTAAGTTTTACTACTGTATTTCTAAGGAACTTGATTGAATGTGTGCGTGTATCAGTTATTGTTTGTGTGTGATTTATATTCTTAAGTAAAAGACAGTTATTTTGAACAACACCAGCCTCGACTCCTTTTACTGGTAACCCTTGGTGGGAACTGGACCTTGGTAGACACTGGCAAGAACCCATCTAAAATTTGCCAATTGCTGTAGATAAAGCAATTCGGCTAACAAAGGGCAGATCCCCAGAATGCGCAGGATGTCAGAGAATCTGCCATGTAACTAATCACTAATATGTGTTAATAAGTTTGCATGAAGAAGTAGAGTTTTGGAATGCCTGATTAAACATTTTTAGTGTATGGTATGTTCAGTGCAATTGGTATTAGGGTATGTGACTTGTAGTGTTATTAAAATGCCAGTAGCCAAAATATTACCAATGTTACCAAAATGGGCCATACCCAATCCACTTTTCCCACAGCTTGCTCCAGCCTGCAGGACCACTGTGTGACAATTCGTCTCATTCCAGGGAAGGGAGGGATCTTAGGAAAGGAAAAAACATGGCTCACTGAATGAGTTCTGAAAACTGAGCATCTGCCTCATTCCAGTGTGAGAGGATAGTGAAGAAGTGAGGCTATGGAGGAGACACCCGTCCCTATGGAGGAGACACCTTTATTTTGTGTTCCATCTGGGTTACTTCGATTTAATGCCATGCTTGGTCTTCCCTGATCCTCTAGCACAGGACACATCAGCCCCTTTACTGTTATTTGATTGAAACAATGAAGCTTTCTTCTGTTGTAAGGCAAATCAGGAACCAGCAGGGGGACCCATATGGTAATACATGAAATGGGCAAGTTTCTCTCGAAAATTAAAAATGTACAGTTAATGCCCTGCGCAAAGTCAATTATGTATTGAATGCCAAAATACATTAAAATGTAGCTGTACTGTTACATTCATTAGAGCATATATCTTTGCTATTTTCCTCAAGTAACAGCTGTAGATATTTAATTTTCTCCATCAAGTTTTTGCATTGTTTTAGGCTAACAGATATCAAAGAAAAGATCAACCATCTTAATGAAGGAATACGGCAGCTTGACATGGATCTAGAGGAGCATCAAGGTAAATTAAACATAGGATTTTCAGAACTTCAGCATGGGATGGAACTATCTGGTTTAGAAATGGGTTACTGCTTTCTCCATCAGGATCATTCAGGACATATACAGAAGTGTATATGGCTGCACAGATGTGGGCGCACAAAAATAAACTGCTGGTAACAGGAAGATTTCTTCCCGTGTCATCTTATTTCAGTGTGTGAGCTAACAGTAAATGAAGATAAGTTATGGGGTTTCATGCTAGACACGACAGAGGATGGTATGTACTTTCTGCCCAAACAGGTCAATTCTTTACACAGAGCCCTTCCTGATAGAAGTTCAGATTCTGTAATAAGAATAAATTAACCCCACAGGCATGCTTATATTTGTTTGTGTAATGTGTATTTACTCCAAAAAAATCAATTATGTATTGAATGCCAAAATACGTTAAAATGTAGCTGTACTGTTACATCCATTAAAGCATATATCTTTGCTATTTCCCTCAAGTAAAAGCTGTAGATATTTAATTTTCTCCATCAAGTTTTTGCATTGTTTTAGGCTAACAGATATCAAAGAAAAGATCAACCATCTTAATGAAGGAATACGGCAGCTTGACATGGATCTAGAGGAGCATCAAGGTAAATTAAACATAGGATTTTCAGAACTTCAGCATGGGATGGAACTATCTGGTTTAGAAATGGGTTACTGCTTTCTCCATCAGGATCATTCAGGACATATACAGAAGTGTATATGGCTGCACAGATGTGGGCGCACAAAAATAAACTGCTGGTAACAGGAAGATTTCTTCCCGTGTCATCTTATTTCAGTGTGTGAGCTAACAGTAAATGAAGATAAGTTATGGGGTTTCATGCTAGACACGACAGAGGATGGTATGTACTTTCTGCCCAAATAGGTCGATTCTTTACACAGAGCCCTTCATGATAGAAGTTCAGATTCTGTAATAAGAATAAATTAACCCCACAGGCATGCTTATATTTGTTTGTGTAATGTGTATTTACTCCAAAAAACCATCCATGGAACAAAAAAATAGCTGCTAACATTGTTCTGCAAACACTTTCATAAAAGCTATTGTATAAAGTGCTGTTTCTCATTGGGCTCCATAATGTCATGTTTCTGCTTGCATGAGAGCTTGTACAAATAGAAAAATAATCTTCACATTTAGTTTCATTTTTCTCACACGATGGTCTAACAGTGCTCCTCAGTCCATGGAACAGCACAACTCTCCACGTGGTTTTTGGAGGTTCATGGGGTTTGTTGTGGGGAGCGAGATGCAAGCCATTTCAGCAACCCCTTTTACTCCCCTCCCCCTGCTTCCAAGTATTCCCTTTAAATGGCCAGTACTGCAAGAAAGTGAAGTCCAAGTGGTGAGTTCAACCAGAAGTGGTGAACTCGCTTCTTGGACTTCACTTGCAAACAGCACCCATTTGCAAAAGCCATGTTTTTGTTTGAATATTTGAATATTTTAAATTATTGAATTTTTATGGTTATAACTGTTATTATAATGTTTTGAATTATTTTGTTGTAAACCACCCCGAGCCCCACATAAGCGGGGAAGGGTGGTCAAGAAATCTAAATAAATAAATAAATTCCATTCTGCTGGCCTTGAGGAGCCCCCACCAGCAGAAAGGAGGGAGGGAAGATCTCCCCTCTTCTATTCTGCTGGCCCCAGGGAGCCACCCCCAGCAGAAAGGAGGGAACTTCATGAACCGAACTGGTTTGGTAAACAGGGAGGTTCATGAAGGTTCATGGTTCGTGTGACCTCATGAACCGCGAACCAGGACAAACCTCTATTTCCCCATTTCATGCCCATCCCTAGTCAGCACACTCAGGTAGATCGTGGAGCTCCACTTGGGGAGCAATAATATACAGAACTGTCATTTTTACTGCTTTTTGGAAAGACCTGCTGTTAGCATGTACGCACAGAGAGCAAGAGCATATTTTGCTCAATCTTGGCCAATTTCCCTCTGGGGATGTCATAACTCTGGCTGCTTCTCTTTCTCTCTCACAAGTTCATTAAACCTGACTGATATGTCACATCCTTGTAGCTCTAATAATCCCATGCTGCTGCTTAGCGGCAGCTAAGTCTTATGTTTGGAATGTTGGAGACTACTGCTCTAACGTTAGGTATAAAATAGCCCTTCCAGAGGTGGAAGACACCTTTCACCTTCTATTGTATCAGTAGGTTTTCAGTGGTTCATATGTATTTGCACTATGTGCTGGTAATTGTGCAAAAAGGTCCCCAAAAATAGATCAACCCTTTGAGAAACTGATTGGGAGGTTTGTGCATATGTGTTCAAGATCATCTGTGACGTGTGAATGTGTACTTGTCAATGCAGGCACAAGTCAACGCGCATCACCCTGTCCCATCTCTTTCATCACAAAGCCAGCCAATCAGAAAGGCCATTGTGCTGCTCTCTGCACATGGTGCTATTCATAGGATGTGTGTGTACAGCAACCAGAGGCTTTCCAGAGAAGAGGTTATTTGAGTCCCATGGAGACAAATTTCAGAATAGCATTAAACTTCATGAGCAAAACCCAAAAAAATGCTGGGGAGCTAATGATGCAGACTAAATGTACAAAGGAGGCATTGCCTAGGCATATTTCCAGTAATTATTTTTATAAGGCATTTCAACAGTGTTGATTTTTAAATTTGGTTTGGGGTGGGAGATGGCCATTATTTCTGGTAGCACTCCCCAGGACATAGGTTTGGTATTGCTGTCATGACTGTAATGGGTGCCTCCATTTTCAAATAACATCCAACAATTTATTATTTCGTTTTTACAATTTTCTTTCCATTTTGCTTTTGCAATATTTCCTTCTGTTATTTGGATGACTGTAGATGGTAAGAAATTGATTGCTTTACTATGTATAGCTTAGCAACAAGAACGTAGCTGCTTTCATATTAATCTTGTTTCTTTGTCTTTGGTAAAGCTTCTGTTCGTGATAAGAATGCTAATTATCTTTATACAATTCAATTTATTACGGGTCTATATGACCTGTGATAAGAATGCTAATTATCTTTATTTAACTAATCAGTTAAAGGAATCGGTACCTTCTACTTCTGAAAGAGTGCTTACGAGTGACACACAACTTTGTTATAAATCTGTAAGGCACTAAGAGTTTTTGTCACACACTTTGGGGGAAATGTTGTTTACTGAATTTGTTCAGAGGCAACTGCTGTTTGGTTACAGCCAATAATGTAGTTCTTCCATAATTCTTTTAAATACATCTTTCTTTTTAATAGATCAGAATGACTGTGTGTACACGCGGCTCCTCCTTTTCCTCCTCATCCCCGCCGCCCTCTGCCCTCACGGGGAGAGGAGGTTAAGCTGCGAGCGGCTTCTCCTCCATCTCCAGCATAGGCGGCTGCTCTGAGGCGACGCAGTGCAGAGGTGTGGGGCAGGTTGCTCCGGGCCTGAGCGGCCGCGGCTTCTC
>NW_015173157.1:0-12716 GCF_001447785.1 Gekko japonicus
TTCCTGGAGAAGTTGGCATAACAGGGCACTGGGATACCCCCTCTGGTGGCTTTTTAAAGCCTGTAAGTCTGACTTGACTTCCTCAGTCTGAGCCTGTCCCACCTGACTTGTCTACAGGTTCAAGTGCTTGCCTGGTCATTTTGCCTTTGAATCCCCAGTCTTGACAAGTATAACCATTCTGTTAACAGACAGCACTAATTTTCGTAACACTAGAGCACTCTGGATTAGAGTTTATATTCTACATGGTAAGCATCATCTGAAACATAATGAGCCTTTATTTTGTCATCTTTTGTGCTCCTTACAATGAAATCGCTGAGTCATTCATTGAAAAGGAAACTTACCTTTTCATAATCATTAGCATATTTCAGTGCCTCCCACTGAACCTTATGCAGAAGCTATAATCCAAGTTCCTCCTTTCCAAGATGGAAGGCATGAACCTTTCAGTTTCAATAAGATTTATATTCTACCATCTTTTCTTCAATTACTGTACCACAGATTGTACATCAAAGCATGTTGAGAGAAGCTCTAAATCATTCAATGAAGAGACAAGTTCTTGGTTGCTGCTTCCAGTTTTGCTATTCCCTATCAGTACACTTTTGGCAGGGTATTTTCCCTGGAGTGTAACTAAAGTCACTCAGCTTTCTGCAGACTCAGCCTTTAGTAACATCTTTGGCAGGAGGTATGACAGTTTTATCTTTATGCCCTAGCATGGATTGGATAAGAAGCACTTATTCTAGAAAGACGTTAAAAATAAAAGTCAGTGCCCCCCCCCCACAACAAACTTGCATTGGTATCATCTTTGTGTGTGCATACATGCATGCACACACAATGCAGGGAAGTATCCCTTGTAACTGGGGATGTCACTAGCCCTGTTCATGTTACAGTTACACCTCTCTTTGAAAGAAAGAGCCAATGAAATATAGGATCAGTACCTGAATATAAGGAGCTGTGGTGGCTCAAGTGGTTAAGACGCTGAACTGCAGGCTGTGGAAGATCAGTAGTTCAGCAGTTCGAGACCCGGGTGCCGCAAGACGGAGTAAGCTCCCGTCTATAGTTCCAGCTCCTGCCAACCTAGCAGTTCGAAAGCAAGAAATTGCAAGTAAATAAATAGGTACCACTTCGGTGGGAAGGTAACAGCGTTCCATGCGCCTTGGTGTTTAGTCATGCCGGCCACATGACCACGGAAACGTCTTCGGACAGCGCTGGCTCTTCGGCTTTGAAACGGAGATGAGCACCGCAACCCTTGAGTCGGATTCGACTGGCTTTCGAGCAAGGGGACCTTTACCTTTACCTTACCTGAATATACCTGCAGTTTCAATCTCATGTTCAGCTGTACATGTGCTGAATATAACATAAGAATTAATCAACACACCTATGAAGAAACATCATGTGTACAGTATGCATGGATTGTGTGTTCACTATAACTTGTGAACAGGGCTACAGTCACAGAAATGTAGTTGTGGTTCTACACCCCCATGTAAGCAATTTCCAAAGCCTGTGGAAATCCTGTACTTCCACTTTCACAAGTCTGAGATTGCCTCAATATATTTAACTTTGGCATGCTCGCTTTTCAGTTGAGAAGCACCAGGAATATAGGGGCTCTTGGGCAAGGCAACTTGGGTGGTGCTTCTTCTGTCTGGAAGAGGTGGAGCATGGCAGCTGAGAATTCTCTCATGTTTCCTTTGATACTGTTGAGTTCATTGTGAAAACATTGGCATGTTGTAAGGCTAAGGTTGCCAGGTCTGGGTTGGAAAATACCTGGAGACTTTGGGGGTGGATCTGGGAGAGGGCGGGGTTTGGGGAGAGGAGGGGCCTCAGCATGGTACAATGCCATAGAGCCCAACCTTCAAAGCAGCCATTTTCTCCAGGGGAGTTGATCAGCTGTAAAAGCAGGAGATCCCCAGGCCCCACCTGGAGGCTGGCAACCCTATGTAAGGCCCTTTTCCTCAGCCCGGAGCTCCTGAAAATGCCCAGCCTTGCCATCCACAAATGGTGGCTCCGCAGACTACAATTCCCTTAAAACTCCCTGGTGCAGTCTCTCTGTCCTGGCTGCCTCTTTAGTTCCCCTGGAGAGGTCGCAGAGCACTTCCCTTTGCCCAGTAAACTCTCCACTTCATCCAACCCAGAAAGAGAAAGCCTTGGGGAGATGCAAGACTCTGCAGATTGGGCAAGGGGACAGGGACAAAATTGCTGCAGTTTCTGCAAGGCTGAAGGGAGCAGGGAGCTGTAGGATGCTGATGGCTCCAGTCCCTTCAAAGAGGTGGATAGTAGACTAATAGTGCAGTCCGAAGAACACATTCCTTGGAGTGAGCCCTACTGAGTAAGCCTGAGTAGGATTTAGTCTAGGCTTATTTAGGACTGGACGGTAAATCTCTCCTTCACCAGCTTCGTCTTTTGTTGGTAATTCCAATCCAATGACCTGTACGTAATTTTCATGTGAGAAAAAAATCACTGGTATTTAGAAGTCTAATGCACTCTTATATATGTGAACCGAATGAATGCTCTGTGGGTCTATGTACACCTCAATCTTATGTCTATTTGATATGGCTCTTATTGGCTTCTCCCTCCACCTCTAATCATGAGTATTGTGGTTTGGTGTGAATTGCTGAGACTTTTCTGCTAACCCTCCTCTCCCACAACACATCTCCATAAAACAGTTCCCAGGGTTCTTTGAGACTGGGATTATAGTGCGCTCTCTCTCTCTCTCTCTCTCGCTCTCTCTCTCTCTCGCTCTCTCTCTCTCTCGCTCTCTCTCTCTCTCGCTCTCTCTCTCTCTCGCTCTCTCTCTCTCTCGCTCTCTCTCTCTCTCGCTCTCTCTCTCTCTCGCTCTCTCTCTCTCTCTCTCTGTGTGTGTGTGTGTGAGAGAGAGAGAGAGAGAGAACATAATTATTGTGAATAGGCAGAATACTGTGTCCATGTATGGGAAAAAACATCTAATTTCTGTGCATTTTTATGGCTTTCTACATCTTTCGTCATAATAAACCATATACGTTCCAGTGAATCAGCGTATCAGAGTCCTTTAGGCTCCACACCAAGCCTAAAGGACACAAGGATACACATAAAGATAAATGGACTCTTAATTTTATTTGGGGAGTGATTAGAAGACTGCACGTGCCTTGTTAAAACCCTCAAGAGAGATCGTTCCTTAATGAGAACAAGGATTTTCTTCATCTAGACTGGAGCCATAAGTGTGGGTGGGGGCTGTGTTGCAGTTAACCATGCATGTCCTTTCTCAAGGAATTTGCTTTCCACCCCAGTGGTTTCCATGGTTACAACAAAATGTCACCAATTTTTGCAGGCTGTGGAATGGCAGTGACTTAACAGTCAAGCCCGCTGATGAGGGGCGAGGAGATGTAGGCATATATTTTTTAAGCTACGAGATGGTTTTCTGCTGCTGAAACATTTATGCTGCCTGTATTGGAGTATGAGATGGAAAATAGGACAGGGAACAAGTGGTGATGGTTGACTGGCTATTGTGAGGCGAACCCTAACCCTTCTCCTTTTAAAATACCTCTCCTGCATGCCATGACAGCATACCCTGCTCATTTGCTCCAAGGGACTTTGCACCTGGGCACAAGTGCCCTGGCAGCCATTTCTGGGGCCGCAATCCTGAGAAAAATGCAGCTGTGGTCGTGGCAATGACAGCTCTCTCGCTATGTGAAAACCCAGTTCCCACTAGCCTTTTGCCTCATGGTTGTGTTGCCTGTGTTCACAGGTACATCGAGGAATTTTGCAGTGGGAACTCGCTTAAAAGGAAGGTTGCAGAGGTCTGACCTCAAAAGCATGTCTGTGTGTGCCTGCTTGCTTCTCCTTTGCTAGAGAGCTTGGCATTGGTATCACATCTAACCGCGGTTGCCAGCCTCCATGCGGTACCTGGGGATCCCCCAGAATTACAGCTCATCTCCAGAATACAGAGAACAGTTTCTCTGGAGGAAATGGATGCTTTGGAGGGTGGACTGTGGTACTGTACTCCACTGAAGTCCCTGTCCTCCCCAGGCTCCATCCCCAAATCTCCAGAAGTTTCCCAAACTGGATCTAGCAACCCTACCCCCTCATCCCCTGCTGATGGCCGGGGGCACCTGGCAACTCAGTTGTTCCCCTGTGCAGTGCAGGTGGAGGAAGAACCAACAAAGGACTAATGTGGTTGTATTAATACAGGGCATCTCAGAATATCTCCTAAAACCAGCTGGCCAGGAAAGGAAAGTGGGTGTGTGGGGGAGCTGCTGTGGTCAGAAGCTCCCAAATCCTGCCCCCCCCCCCCCCCCCCCCGTTGCTTTCATGATTGCCATAACCATTGTGTTGCATCTCTTGGCACACTGGTCACTAAACAAATAAAAAGGAGGCATATATATCACTAAATACATAAAATAAACCTCTGTGTCTTTGGCCCTGCCTGCTGTAAGATCTACTTCTCTGAAACTGTGCATCAGGGGCCTTGCATCCAGATTAACAAAGATTAGGTAAAGGTAAAGGTTCCCTTGCTTGAAAGCCAGTCGAATCTGACTCTAGAGTTGCGGTGCTCATCTCCGTTTCAAAGCCGAAGAGCCAGCGCTGTCCGAAGACATTTCTGTGGTCATGTGGCCGGCATGACTAAATACCAAGGCGCACGGAACGCTGTTACCTTCCTACCAAAGTGGTACCTATTTATCTACTTGCAATTTCTTGCTTTCGAACTGCTAGGTTGGCAGGAGCTGGAACGAGAGACGGGAGCTCACTCCGTCATGCGGCACCCGGGTCTCGAACTGCTGAACTACGGCACTGACCTTTCACAGCCTGCAGTTCAGCGTCTTAACCACTTGAGCCTCCGCAGCTCAAGTGTATGGTATGGTATGGTAGGAGATAATGGTAGGGGATTTGGGGGATGGAGCCTGAAGGGTGGGGAAGAAGAGGAAGAGGAGGAAGAGGGAGAAGAAGAGGAGGAGGAGGAGGAGATTGGCTGTATACCCCGCCCTTCACTACCCAGAGGAGTCTCAGAGGGGCTTACAAACTCCTTCCCCTTCCCCTCCCCACAACAGACACCCCGTGAGGTCGGTGGGGCTGAGAGAGCTCTGACAGAAACTGCTCTTTTTCAAGAACAGCTCTTATCAGAACTATGGCTTGCCCAAGGTCATCCAGCAGGTGTAAGTGGAGGAATCAAACCTGGTTCTCCCAGATTAGAGTCCGCACACTTAACCACTACACCAAACCGGCTCTCACAGAGCTGGAAAGGGCCATACAGGCCAGAGCTGGAAGGGGCCATCTAGTCCAACTCCCTGCTCAATGCAGGATCAGCCTAGAGCATCCCTGACAAGGGTTTGTCCAGCTGCTGCTTAAGGACTGCCAGAGAGGGGGAGCTCACCACTGCCCTCAGCAGCCGATTCCACTGTTGGACAACTCTTACCTCCATGTTTTCCAGGACCGGGGTTGGCACACTCGGGTCTCTGCCGAGGCAGCAGGTTCACAGCCAACAACAGACACTTGGCATCTGTGCTCAAGGGAACCCATCCCCTGGATTGCTCTCCCATAGCACTTTATTATGTTTAGATAGTTTTAGAATTGTTTTAATTGTAATTTATGTTTTAATGTAATTTATCTGTTTTATTATGTAAGCCACCCTGAGCTGGCTTCAGCTTGGAGGGCGTGGTAGAAATCTGATAAATAAATAAATAAATAAATAAATCCCTCCTTTTCTCCAGAGGGGGCCTCCCCCATAGTAAGCATCTCTGATCTCCATAAATACATGTGTGCAGAATTCCAGAGTTACCTCTGAATTGTGTGAAGGAGCCATACTCTAGCAGCTTTTACACCACTGGGGTGAATGACCTATGTTTGTTACTTTCCCCCTACTTTTTTTTTTGTGAGGAAAATATGTAGAGGGCTACAATCCAGAGTTTTGCATGCCTATCTCATGCAATCTTGAGGAAACATTTCTCTTTTTTGTGTATATAGAACAATTTTAACATAAAACCCGTTTGCTTAATTTAACCACAACCAGTCAAAGATGGACTGGGCCTGTGGTCACTGCTGAAAAACAGGTTGCTTACCTGTAACTGAGGATCTTTGAGTGGTCATCTGTGCATTCACACCTCTGGGATATAGTGCGCCTGCGCCGACCACGATCGGTATAATGGAAAGCAAAAGGAATTTTTGCGCCCACTCCCCGGTCACATGCTGGGCTCCACTGCGCATGACCATGGGAGGGGCACGACAATCCTGCCAGTTCCTTCTGACCGCTGCCCTCAGTCTCCAAAGAAAGCAAGGAAGGACCGAAAGCAGAGGGGAAGGAGGGCGGGTGGTGTGAATGCACAGAGGACCACTCAAAGATCCTCAGTTACAGGTAAGCAACCTATTTATCTTCTTCATGGTCTCTGTGCATCACACCTCTGGGAGATTGAAAAGCAATGCCCACCTACCTGGAGGAGGGAGCTGAGGTCCTAAATCTACGCAGCCTGCAACACCGCTCATCCCACAATTGAACGCTGATGAAGACGAACATTGAGGGCATAATGCCTCACAAACATGTGAGGCGTGGCCCAAGTAGCTGCGTTGCAGATATCTTCCAACGATGCACCTCGCAGGAAGGCTGTGGATGCTGCCATTTCCCAGGTAGAGTGTGCCCGTAGTAGACCCGGGAGCGACTTCTTGGCTATCATATAGCACAACTTAATAGTCTCCACAATCCTCTTGGATAGACGGGGTGACAGCTTCTTCCCTTGAGAGGGTGGAGCGTGAGAGACAAACAAGGCCGGAGATTTTCGAAAAGGCAGTGTTCGATTTAGGTAAAAGAGTAAAGCTCTTTTGACATCCAATGAATGAAAACAGTGTTCGTCCTCTGTTGAGGGAGACAGAAAGAACACTGGAAGAACAATGTCCACTTGCAGGTGAAACTCAGAAACAACGTTCAGCAGGAAAAAAACATCTGGAGCAAATGTGACCCCATCCTCCTGGTGAAGGTGACCGTGACTAAAAAGGCTGTCTTCCACGACAAAAGCTGTAGACTACAAGTAGCCATTGGTTCAAATGGTTTGTCCATGAGCCTTGCAAGCACCATGGGTAGATCCTACACTGGTGTGGGTCCACGTGACGGGGGGAAAAGGTGGGTCAGACCGTTAAGAAACTTCTTGGTCTGGGGGTGAGAGAAGACGGAGTGACTGTCAATCATAGGGTGATTAGCCGAAATTGTGGCTAAATAGACCTTCAGTGAGGCACAACTGAGTCCTAGGTCTACACGAGACAATAAGAACCCAAAGATTGCCATCAGGTCAGATGGTGGTGGCGGCAATCCTAACGAGGTAAGACAAGAATTTCTTCCACTTCTCAGCGTGAGAAACTCGGGTAGACGGCCTGTGACAGTGAAATAGGATGTGATCTATCCTGTCTCTGACTAATCGAAAAGGATCCTCCAGATCATGAGCTTGAGACGCTTCACATCGTGATGCAGAATCCAACCCTTCTCTGGGAGAAGAAGATCTGCGGCCGTAGAAAGGTGAACGAAAGAGCCCCTAGATAGGTGGAGCAGAGTGGAGAACCAATGTTGTTAGGGCCACCACGATGTCACTAAGAGACAGCGGGGATTTCCCGCATCAACTTGACCAGTACCCTGGGTATTAGAGGAATCAGAGGGAAAGGGAACACATGAAGACGTGACCACGGGACTAGAAGAAGATGTGACCACCCAGAAATATCTATCCCCGCTCTGGAGCAGAACAGATGACATTTTCTGTTGCTGCGTGTTGCAAACACATCCACTTCCGTATGGCCCCAAAGGCGAAAGACTGGGTGAAGATAAATCCAATTGAGCTCCCACTCATGCTCCGCTGCCCCTCCTCTGCTCAAGAAGCCTGCTTGGAAGTTCAGTGTTCCTGGCAGATGAGCGGCCCTTAGGAACGTGTTCCATGATTGACACTCGACCCATAGTTCTATGGCTAGGCAACATAGCCCCCGGGAGATCGTACCTCCCTGTCTGTTGATATAACACAGGGCTGTGGTGTTGTCTGTCAGAACTGTAACCACTTGCTCTGTCACTAGGTGTCGGAAAGACCTGAGTGTGTACAGCACTGCCAGGAGTTCCAGGAAATTTATATGATGGTGTGCTACATGGGACTCCCAATGAGCCCCCACACAAAGACCCTTGAGATGCGTGCCCCATCCCCAGCGTGAGGGTTGATGTCAGCGTGAGGGTTGATGTGGGTAGATGGAATGGGGCTCCTGCTAGGAGATTCACAGGATCTGTCCACCAAAGCAGAGAGCCCCAAATGGATGGTGGGAAGACAAGACGAAGGGATTGAGGATGACTCTGTGGGCAAAACCTGTGTACGAACCACAGCTGCAGAGGTCTCATGTGCAGTCTGGCAAAAACAATGACGTTGATGGTGGCAGCCATCATACCCAGCAGCTGCTGGATTCACTTTGCCGTAGCATGTCCAGACTTGCGGAATAGTCACTAGATCGACAATGTCCCTTGCTCTCTGAGGAGGGAGAAAAGCCTTGCAAACGACAGAGTCTAGGATAGCTCCTCTAAACTGCACCCTTTTGGTGGGAAGTAGCATTGACTTTTTTAGATTTACCTTGCTGCCTAAAGATGTCAGGACTGTCAATGTTAGGTTTACATTGGCCCCTGCCACATGGCAGGGGAAAAGTCTCTAAAAGCGCGGCTTTTAAAAGCCGCGCCAAAGTTGAGACGCCGCGGCGGGATCCCACGGATCCCCTGGCCACGGCGCCTTTTCTCCCCGGCCTGATCAGATGCCGGGGAGAAAACACGGCCCTGACGGGGAGCCTGCCGAGCTGCGCATGTCAGAGCATGCGCAGTTCAGCTAGGAGCCGGGGATGCGCCGGCGCAAAGACGCGCCGGTGATCCGACGGCCCGGCTTGTGGCGCGTCGTCCGGATGAACCACCTCGGGTAGGTGGTTCACTTTTGACGCGCCTCATCGGGGGAAGGGCCGGATCGGAGACAGGAGTGCAACGCCAGCCAGATGTTGGCGTGGGATCGCGCCCGTTTGCTCTGTCTCCAATCCGGCCCACTCCCGGCCCAAAACACCTCGTATGAACGGGGCCATTGGTGAGCAGGGATGCTTCTGAATCTGCTACCAACAACCAATCGTCTATATAGGGAAATATCTGCACGCCCCTTAGATGGAGGTGTGCCACCACTGCCACCTTAACCTTCGTGAAGACCCGAGGGGCCGTGGATAATCCGAACGGGAGGGCTTTGAATTGGAAATGCCGGTTGCCTACCACAAATTGAAGGAAATGACGGTGGGTAGGGTGGATGGAAACATGGAAGTAAGCATCCTTTTTTTTTTTGTAAATATATTTATTTCAGTTTTCTTATGCATTACATCATGCATCCATGTTACAGTACCTTTACAGAGTCATCTGGATATCAGTTTATATCATATTTTCATCTATCCATTTATAAAACGTTCCCCATCTATTAGTAAATATATCCATATTCTTATTTTCTAGTATTGTAGTCAATTTGTCTATTTCGACTACCTCCCACACTTTGGTAATTAATTCTCTACGAGACGGTATCCTCTCGGCTTTCCAGTTTTTGGCAAATAATATACGTGCTGCCGTAAGAATAAATCCCGTAACGTATTTTTCTTCATTTTTCATCTTATCTGGCATTACATTCAACAGAAAAGTTTCTGGTCTGAAGGGTATATCTAATTCATACATATCTATTAACATCTTATGTATCCTCTGCCAATATTGTTGGGACTTGGGGCATCTCCACCACATATGATAGAAGGTGCCCACATTATTTTTACACTTCCAGCAATTTTTAGATGCGTTTGGGTAGCATTTGGCTATTTTATCCGGAGACCAGTGCCACCGATGAAACATTTTAAATATATTTTCCTTATATGGAATTGCTCGTACTTGTTTTGCAGTTACCCAAATTTTTGACCAGTCTTCTATGATATAGCCTAAGTCTTGCATCCATATAATCATTGTACATTTAACCTCTTCATCCAATTCAAAATTAGTAAGGAACAAATTATACAATTTTTGGATTAACTTATCATTTGTCGATAGCCATAATTTATCCAGTTCATTTTTTTCACAATAAATTCCTTTTTTTTCATCCTTCTCAAAACATGATCTCAATTGCATATTTTCCCACCAGGATAGCTTTATTCCTTGTTTCTCAAGCACTTCTTGTGTTTTTACTTTACCCATTTTATCTAATAACGTTTCATAAGTCAGTAACTCTGTATTTTTCATTAGGGAGGGCTTAATAAAGGCTTCTAGAGGAGAGAGCCATCTAGGAGTTTTAAGATAGTATTTATCCTTAATCTCCTTCCAGATTTTATTTAGTGCGCCTCTAATAGTGTGTTGGTTGAATTTGCTATGTATTATATCTTTATCATAGCCTATATATGCGTGCCATCCCATATCCAAGTCAAAGCCTTCTAACGTTAGTAGTCTCTTATTTTCTAGAATAATCCATTCTTTTATCCAGGACATTGCAGCTGCAGAGTAGTAGAGCTTCCAGTTTGGGAGGTTCATACCCCCATTTTCTTTTCGGTCTTGTAGGATCTTCCATTTTATCCGTGGGGTCTTATTAGCCCATATGAATTTTCTGCAAATTTTATCTAGTTCATTAAATATTTTTGCATTTCTCAAGACCGGTATATTTTGTGCTAGGAATAGGAATCTCGGGAGAATATTAATTTTTAATACTGCTATTTTCCCCATGAAAGATATTTGAAGGTTTCCCCATTTTGTTAAATCATTTGTTATATCCTTTAATAGCTTGACATAATTATCCTCAATTAACGTGGTGTTTCTTTTGGATATGATTATTCCTAAATATTTAACTTTAGTAACAATCTTCATTTGAGATAGCTTTTCTATCTGTTCTATTTGTTGTGTTGTACAGTTTTTTGTCAAGATATTTGTCTTGTTATAGTTTATTTTTAATCCTGCCACTTCTCCATATTTTTCAATGACTTCCATTAATTCTGGTATAGATTCGACCGGCTCTTCAACCACAAATACCAAGTCATCTGCGAATGCCTGCAACTTATACGTTTCTTTCTGTATCTTGAGCCCTTTTATTCTATCGTTATTTCTTATCAGATCCGTTAGTGTTTCTAGCATAAAGATAAATAGTAAAGGTGAAAGTGGGCAACCTTGTCTTGTGCCTTTTTGAATTTGGATCTTTTGTGTCGTATCACCATTTACTATCACTCTAGCAGATTGCTTTGAATATATCGCTCTTATCATTGTATAGAAATTTTCTCCACAATCCCAGCTTGCTAACTTCTGTAGCATAAAGTCCCAAGATACTCTGTCGAAAGCCTTTTCGGCATCTAGAAAGATTAACGCTAGCTGTTCACTTGGGTGTAATTCATAGAATTCCAATATATTCATAATCGTACATATGTTGCTTTTCATTTGTCTATTGGGCAGAAACCCTGTCTGATCTTCATGTATTATTTCCACTAAGACCTTTTTTAGCCTTGAAGCTATTATAGTTGCGTAAATTTTGTAATCCACGTTGAGCAGTGATATAGGCCTATAGTTCTTTATATCTTTTGTGTCTGTATTTGCTTTATGCACTAAAGTAATCAGGGCTTCATCCCATGACTGTGGCATTCTACCTCCTTGTACTATTTCCAATAGTACTTCTTGAAAAGGCTTTGATATTTGTTCTTCCAGTTTCTGATATACTTCAATTGGAATGTTGTCTGGACCTGGAGTCTTATTCTTTTTTTGTTTTCTAATTGCTTCTGATATCTCTACACTTGATACTGGAGTATTTAATATCTCTTTCTGTTTTGCATCAAATTTCTTAGTATTCCATCTTCTTAAGTATTCCTTTGTTTTTTGGGGATTTGAATACTCTTGGTGATATAGCTTCCCATAAAATTTTTCAACTATGTCCTTCAGATCCACATTAATATTTTTTTTCCATCTGTTTCTCATCCTTGAGTGTTGTTATATTTTTTTTGATCTTTTCTTTCTTTATCCTATAAGCCAGCCATCTGGTTGGCTTATTCGCGTTCTCAAAGAAGTATTGTTTCGTATATTCCAGCTTCCTGGCTACTTCTTGCGTCAAAACGAGATTTAGTCGATGTTGGAGTAGGCTAAGTTCAACTTTTAATTGGTCTTCATTTTTCCCGTTTTTCAGTATATCTTCTTTTTGTTTTATTCGCATTATCAAGTCCTTGTATTCTTTCCTTCGTTGTTTTTGCACCCACGCCTCTTCATTTATGAACACTCCTCTTAGATACGCCTTGAATGTGTCCCAAATTACTAAACTTGATGTTTCGGCTTGGCTGTTATTTTCAAAGAATTCTTTTGTTTCCTGTTTAATTTTTTCCACAAAGCTTTCTTTATTTATCAGTTTTTTGTTTAAGTACCATCTCATTTTCTTAGGGGTTTCTCGTATTGCCAATAACATGGGGTTGTGGTCAGCAAAGGTCGCTGGAAGAATTTCTATTTCTTCAATTTCACTAAGTAATGATACTGATGACCATATCATATCAATTCTTGACCACGATTTGTGGCTATTTGAATAGAAAGTAAAGTCCTTTTTTTCTAAATTTCTTACTCTCCAAACATCTACTAAGTTTTGTTCATCCACTAATTCCAGGAAAGGTTTTGGTAAAACATTTCCCCATCGTTTGTTTTTCCCAGTGTTTTTTCTATCCAATTTTGTCTCAACAACTGCATTAAAGTCGCCAACAAGGCATAGCTCATCAAAACTTTGCATTGCTATTGT
>NW_015173157.1:14017-88015 GCF_001447785.1 Gekko japonicus
TCACATCACACACTGTCCCTTTAATTGGTAATGAAGCAAAAAATCAGAAAATAAATTGGTCTTTCCCTCCTTTCACACTCTTCACAATTCAAAATCTCCCATCGCATCACACACTGTCCCTTTAATTGGTAATGAATCAAAAAATCAGAAAATAAATTGGTCTTTTCCTCCTTTCTCTCACACTCTTCACAATTCAAAATCTCCCCTCACATCCCACAGTGTCTTTTTAATTAATGTTAAATCAAAGTCCGTCAAAGAAAGGATAAATTGTTCTCTTTTTTTTCCTTTTGCACTTCCGTTTAAGCACAAGGTCCTCAGCTTGCCTAGCAACTCCTTATGTCTTCGCTTTCCACCACTTACTTCAGTGCGCGGACTGTTCCCTAAGCCGTTACTCTTTCCGTCGCTCTTCTGCTTCCCCCTTACTGCGCAGGCTCATTCAGCTCCTTTACACTCGGCACTATTCGGCTCTTCTCCTTCTCTGCTTCTCCGATCCCTTTCGGCTACTTCCGACGTCGTCCCGATCACTCCACGCAAGCGCACCACTCTGCTGACAGCACTCGGCACTCAGCTCTCCGTTGCATTCGCTCCTCCCCTCGTCTCCGTCTCTCCGTCACACCAGGCTGCTGGCACGCCCTCTCCACACCACACCGTCACTCCAGGCTGCTGGCACGCCCTCTCCGCACGTCCCAACGTCTCTCTCTCCACACGGCCCCGATCGTCCGATCGTCTGCCACACGCGCCTGAAAGACAGCGGAGCGTTTATTCCACGTCAGAGAGGTATTTTGAGAGGTTTCCCCCCTTCTCCAGCTGTTTAACCCTTCACCTTATTGAAATCACCTGTGACTTAATTTTTTTGGCCGCTTAAAGGGACCTTGTCCCAAACATTCACCACCTTCACTACTTGCTTATGGGTTATTAAAGTGCTACTTAATAGAAATATTGCCTTGCCAATATTAATTTCTTTGATACTGTTTTCAGGATACTTAACTTCGGTTGTGTAGGGTTTTTCTTAGTTGACTCTTCCTCGTCTCCTCTGGTTGCGTCTTGAGCTCGTCGTCAAGCGTCGGGCGTTCTTTTGTCTCCCGCTTTGAGGCGTTTTCCAGCGACAGGGAAGGTTGCCTACCTTTCCCTTTAGCTAGAATTGAAGCCCCTTGCTTTCTTTTCCCCCCTCCGAGGCGAAAAGTTCGGGGGTTTGATAATTCCCCCCCCCTGAAGACAAATAGAAAGTTAGTGGCTCTGCGGCAGTAAGCATCCTTGAGGTCCAACGTAACCATCCACGTCCCTGGATCAAGGAGCGGAAGGATGGCCTGTAGCGTTGTCATCCTGAACTTCTTGTATATGATGAAAGAGTTCAGGTTCCTGAGGTCCAGAATGGGTTGAAGGCCTCCATCCCGTTTTGGTATCGTAAAGTAATGGGAGTAGAAGCCCATTACGTGCTGCGCTGATGGTACCGGCTCTATGGCATCCTTGCTTAAGAGAGTTTGAACCTCTTCTAGGAGGACTGCAGAAGGTGGTGTGACAACGACGTGGGAGGTGGAAGGGATTTGGGAAAACTCTATTATTGAGAGGACCCACTGGTTTGACGTAATGGACTCCCAGATCGACAGGTAAGGAGACAAGCATGTAGGGAGTTGGGAGAGGGGGTGTGAGTCAAAGACTCTGTTTAGTGTTCTTAGCAGTTTTGGGTCTAGATAGAGAGGTAGACGAAAACTTAGGTTTTCCACCGTAGGAACAGGGCGGACGACTCGGGGACCTTTGCCAGTGTGGCTCAGAGGAGGATTTAGATGATGGTAAGGTGTAAGGCGACTGCAGAAGTGAGAGTCTTTGCCGCTGTATCCAGTGAGTGCTTGGATATGTTAAGTTGATGTTTCGCCAAGAGCATCCCCTCTGTTTGGATGCGTCTAGCTTGGTGCCTACAGTCATCTGGGAGGGATGAAATAAATTCAGACATTTGTTCCCAGAGGGAATACTGATAACGCCCTGCGCAGGCTGCATAATTGGAGGTTTTGATACCCAGAGCTCCGGCAGTATAAAATTTTCTGCCTAAAGCGTTGATTTTCCGTCCCACTTTATCCGGAGGTGTAGAATGAGTACTCTTGCCCTTGGTCGAGGACGTAACCACTAACAAATTAGGCTTTGGATGAACAAAAAGGTATTCTGCCCCAGATTCTTGAATCTTATACATATGATCCAACCTCTTGTTGGAGATCGATACCAAGGAAGGACGAGCCCAGGGGGCTTTTGCTGTTTGCAAAAATACTGATGTCATGGGAAGGGCGACCGCTGTTGAAGCATCTATTTGTACTATATCGAAGACTGAGTCCGTGACTGTCAGTAGAGGCTGAATGGTAGGCAGAGCTAATGTATGAGCCATATG
The DNA here is from genome assembly GCF_001447785.1 of Gekko japonicus. NCBI lineage: Eukaryota > Metazoa > Chordata > Lepidosauria > Squamata > Gekkonidae > Gekko > Gekko japonicus. Next base: position 16,395 of record NW_015173157.1, read on the forward strand.
TTTAATAAAGTCCCCATAGGGTTTAACGTCCTCCGACGGGGAAATAGGGAGCTCAACCTCGACTTGCTGCTGAGGGGATGCTTCTATCGGTGGATGGGGACTCTCTTCATCCGAGTAAGAGCTGGGGGAGCTGGATGGGCTTGAGGGTTCAGAGAACGACGTTTGGAGGATCGGCATCGAAGGCCTAAGTTCCGACTGATCTAAGGGAGTTTTCAGTGCTGACGGCTGAAGACCTGGATCTTTAGTTATCGGTCTCTATTGGGAAGATTTAACGAATTCAGGTGCCGGGTAGGGATCACGGTACCGAGAAATTCTGGACGATGAAGACTGGCGATCCCTTTCCATGGGTGGATGAGGGAGCCATGGCATCGACCCCGAAAAGGGGTAGGCTCCGTATAAATATTGCCATTGGTGCTGATCCCATGACGTGGGAGGAATCGGCATCGGAGATCGATCTTGCTCATTGGGGATGAACGCAGGTGAAAGGACAACATCATGTGTCCTTTGATCTTGTTGCAGGTTCTCGACATCGGGTGATTGAGGAACCTGAGTCAAGTCCAGCTCCTGGTCGGAGTCAAGGGACTGGATGGGGCATAGTGAAGGTGACCGAAGTGCACCTTGTGGCTGCCCTCGGCTTATTGACTCAAGTGAAGCGGCTACGCGAGAGCCTTTCTTGTGCTTCTTAAGCTTGATAAGCCGAACGTCCTTGCCCTCCTTATGTCTTTTGGAAGGAATATGGGCTTTGGACTGTTGTGCCTGAATCGGGCGTTTCAGCACTGATTTTACGGCATTGATGGAGGTCGATGTCAAAGACATGCCGATTGTCGCTTCTGATGCTGGTGTCAACATCGATGCATGTCTGGACGTCTCCTGAGATGATGGCGCCACTGGAGAGAGTGTAGCTTCCATCAGCGCCACTTGCAGTCTAGCAGCCCTATTTTTCCTGGTCTGCTTGGAGAACTTGGAGCAATGGGCACAAGAGGCAACTCGGTGCGATTCCCCCAAGCATAAAAGGCAAAGAGAATGTCCATCGGGGGGGGGGGGGCGATCTTACAGCCGCATTCCAAACACCATTTAAAGAAACCTCACTGCGCAGCCATAGGCGAGGGGAAGGATGGTAGAAATAAAGTCCAACAAAACACTATCTAACTGAAAAACTTTCCTAACTAAACTTGAATAAAACAAGGCCAAAAGGCCCAAAAAAGTATAGTGTTACCGACTGAAGCGGAGAGAGTCCTACCAGTGCGGTGGTCAGAAGAGAACTGGCAGGATTGTCATGTCCCTCCCTTGGTCATGCGCAGTGGAGCCTGGCACGTGACCGGGGAGCGGGCGCGAAAATTCCTTTTGCTTTCCATTGTACCAATCAGGGTCGGCGCAGGCGCACTATATCCCAAAGGTGTGATCCACAGAGAACACAAAGAAGATCCCTGTTCCCCAGAACTTCTTCACTGAAGTGGTACCCCTACGTGTTTTCTTGATTACTGGACTTAGGGTTGCCAGGTCTTACTGGGCTTACAGTGGGGGGCTCCCAGGTCCGTCCTGGGATCTTCGTTTCAGCCAAAATGCTAGAGCTTTGACGAGCGACATGCCCAGCATGGTGACATCACTTCTGGGTGATGTCATCATGTTGATGACGTTGATGCGGGAGGGGCTGTTTGAGGGTGGGGCTTCCCTGCCAGCCAGCTGGCTGGCGTCAGATTGAAGCCCCCAAAATCAGAGGAACCCCCACCCTGATTAAGGGGGTCTGACAACCCTAACTGGACAGCAGTTGTGGCATTGTTGATTCAGAGGATAGGACAGGAACCTTGAGGCCAAAAGCACCAAAGGGAAACCTCAGACAACCCAGAACGTTATATTTCTTTGAAGTTAATTCCGGGAAGCTACTTTTTTGCCATTTATTCCTGAGCCAAAATACACAGAACACTCATCTACGATCCTCTACTGGCAAGTTTCTCTAGTGGATATCACTGTTGTACAAGTGTGGGTCGTTTTATATTGATCGTTACTAGTATGTCCTTCACAGGCAATGCATGCACACCTTGCAACACATGTTCTTCTTGCAACGCACGTGCTCCCTGCTTCCCAGGCCTGGTTTTGGGACACAGACAGCCCTTGTAGGTCTTCTGGATAACCTCTGGCTGCCGTTGGATCAAGGCGGTTCAGACCGCCTGATCTTGTTAGAGCTTTCTGCAGCATTTGATATGGTGGACTATTCAATTTTGATCCACCATTTGACCTCCCGTGGGATTCGTGGCACTGCCTTATCTTGCTTTGCCTCATTTCTCCAGGGATGCAGTCAGAGGTGGTCTGTGGGGTACCCCAGGGATCGGTCTTGTCCCTGATGTTGTTTAATATCTATATGAGCCCTTTAGCAGAGCTCATCAGGAGTTTGGGGGTTGGTTGCCACCAGTATGCTGATGACACCCAGCTCTTCCTCCTGTTGGATAAACAACCAGAGATGGCTCTCTCTTCTCTGACCCAGTACCTAGACACTGTGGTTGGATGACTGAGGAAGGGCTGGTTGAAACTTATTCCATCAAAGACTGAAGTCATGTGGCTGGGTAAGAATAGGCCTTGGGTGGGGGGGAGGGGTTTGTAGCTTCCAGCTCTGGATGGCATCCAGCTCTCATTGGTAGACTCTGCGAAGAGTTTGGGGGTCTGGGTGGATGCCTCTCTTACCTTGGACAAGCAGGTGTCCATAGGTCTTTTCTATCTATGCCAGGCACATCAAGTGCCCCCCTAGCTGTCTTGGCTGGACTTGGCCACAGTGATTCATGCCACAGTCACATCCAGAATAGACTACTGCAATTTGCTCTATGCAGGGCTGCCCTTCAAGGCACTTCAGAGACTTCAGGTTGTCCAATATGCAGCTGCCAGGCTTCTGACTAGAACATCTTGGTCTTCACATATACAGCTTGTCTTAAAGCAGCTGCATTAGCTGCGTATTGGTTTCTGGGTCAAATTCAAGGTGCTGGCTTTGACTTTTAAACTGGAGGGACTGCCTCTCCCTTTACGACCTCCCTCAGCAGCTAAGGTTGTCATCTTGCAGCCTACTGGTGGTGACAGGCTCTCGGGTCACACATTTGGCATCCAGCAAGGTGAGGGCTTTTTAAATCATAGCTCTGTCCTGGTGGAATGTCCTCTCAGGTAAGACCCAGGCCCTGTGGGACCTCCCTAGGTTCTGCAGGGCCTGTAAGTCTGGACTTTTCCATCAGGCCTTTCCTGGTTAAGTTTATTTTGGGAGGCTTAATGCTGGATCCACCGCTATCAGTTGTGAATTGTTTGTTTTTTATACTTTGTATTTTTATATTGTTTTAACTATATTGATTATGTCTGTTTTATACTGTTGTGAACTGCTCTGAGCCCTACTTTGTGGGGGAGTGGTGGTATATAAATTGAAATAATAAATAAATAAATAAAATAAAGACCACAGAGAGTACAAGGGAAGGGAGTGAAATACGAACACTATACACAAGCATGTTTGATCAGACCACAAAAGTGAGTTAAACAATTTCGTAATTCTATGTGATTCAGTTGAATGGAACTCAGGCTGACACATATTATGAAGAGACGACAATGTTCTGGAGACTTGCTAAATGTGATGGAAGGTTGTTTCTTCCTTCATGGGACAAATGCCTGATTCAAAATACATAAGCGGAGACAAATGAATGAAGAATTTACAAACATCTATATTTAAGTGTTAGGAAATGTGTAAAGATTAGGAAACAATTAGTTGGAGACACTGAGTTATACAACTCTGACTACTTCAGGCAATGAGAAGTTTACATAGTACAGTTTAACAAGATAAAAGGTCTCCCACAAGATACATAGATGATAGACGACGAGTCCGGTTTTTGACAAACACAGCATCAAATACACATGTAATGTGATGAAACAATGTCCAAGCATTTCTGGGTTATGTAGTAACATACAACCTCTTTTTTGTTTTGTTTTCCATAAGGCAATTCAAATCACAACATACCTCAGGCAAGCATGCAGGAAAAAGTCATTTATTTATTTTTATTTTTTGTACGTTGGTATGACACACCTTGTAACATTTTCCATTGTAATGTATTTTGACAAAGATGATGTAAACCATCCAAATAATATACATATCATTTTTTTCTTTTTTCTTTTTAAATCAGCAGTTGTATATACTGGAATCAAGAGTATCAGTTTTTGGTAAAAATAAAACTATTTGAATTCACAAAATGCACAGTGATCATAAACCCAATTTCTTCTTTTTTCTTCAAACCAACTTTTATGAAGCTTTTTCACAGACCTGTGACGCTGCGGTTGGGTTCTAGCGGACACATAGAGATGACCGTACATAGTACTAGGAATTCATCTTCATGTAGTTCCCATGGCTACAAAATTTGCTAACCATTTAAAATCACATGATAGAACAACAATGCTATGCGAACATCATGTTCATTTAAGGTCCAGCTTCTTGACATACACAGTATTATTACGTTAGTTTTTTGTTTTTAAAGACTGACCAGCTTGGGCATCTTGTCACAAAACACAAACATTAAAACTTAGAAAATACACTTTATACATAGTATTTGGTAGGCCCTGATCCAACTTAAAGCAAAGCACGCTCTCAAGTGCTTTGGTGGATTAGGTACCCCAATGTCTTTACTACCAGCGAGTTCTTATAAAGGTCCTTTATTATTTTAAATAAGAAACTATGGCTCTGCTCAGAAATAAAATACCTGAGCCAGAAGTGTTGCACGTTCCAAGTTTGAAAAGATTATGTCAAAGAAACAAGTCTAAAAAATCACAATGAGTAAGAAAAGCCAATGGCTACCAAGCAATGCAGTTTCTAGTGAAAATTAATGTTGTAAAACTACTCTCTTCCTTTCACTGTGTACAGTAGCTACTTTGCATGGGTTTAATTGGGCATGCTTGCTCCAGCAGGTTTCACTGCTCTAGAGCTGTAAGAAATTTTAACTAATATCTATACACTGACCAATTTCCATGCTTGCATATGCCACCATCCTTTAACAGACCCTACTTCACCATTCGTTTGGATCCATGTCAGCATTTCTCCCAACATGTTTAATTGCTGGACAATCACCACTATCCAGAGTTCAGTGTTTTGTTTTGATCTGTATTTGAATTGTGGGTCCCAATTATTTTTCCATGGGCAAGCTGATTTAAACATGCAAAAGCAAAGCTGTTTCGGGGAGTTTCATGTGTGTACTGGAATGCTAGATTGGGGAACCTGGGCTTTAGAGTTCTTCCAGGTTATTTCCATGACATCCATGGCCTGCTGACTGTTCACATCTGATTGCTATAACACTACTTCTAATAGGCAAATGTACCAGCTCTACCTTTTTAGACAGCAATGCATATAGCAATGTTCACATATTGAACTGCAAGTACATTGAACATGTGTAAAAGGGAGTGAGATCATGCCTGCAGGCTCTGCCCCTAACCTCTACACACTCATCAGGTTTCTACAGATCCCTATGTGCGTACAAAAAGTAGATCTCTAGGCTCTTCCATACGATCACAAAATTTGATGTTTCGCTTAAAGTCAGCAATGTAGCAACCACATTACAAGTTGACTTATTAATAAAAGCTGTTCCTATAATCCACACCCTGTGTTCTGCAATGATGCATGGAGAGATATTCAGTGGCTCTGGACTCACCGCTATGAAACTAATTGCCATTGTAGCTGGACTAAAGACTGAACTCTTTTGGAGGCATTATATACACTAGAAATTCTATCGTCTCATGGCTTCTCCTGAAGACTTCTGAGAACTGTAGCTTTGAGGAGCTTTAGAGATCTTTTGCTCCTACACAGAATGACAATTCACAGTTGTGACAGTTTGGTTTGTAAATGGCTTGAGTGTGCAATATGTATGTGCAGCTATTACAAGAACTTTCTAGTCTGGTTTGGTTTTGTTGGTTGGGATTAAGCACGTTCAGCATCAGAAATTTATTATTTTTTATCAGTTCAATTGGTTGTAATTAGTTTAACCTTAAGCACAATATTTTTATTCTACTGACACTTACCACAAGGCATCGGGATGGATTGTACATGTGAAATACAGAAATAAATTATGCAAATGTTTATACAATCAAAATCACAATTGGCGTCTTTATATCCTTGCAGAGTTTGGGTATTTATGGGGAGGTTTCTTTATTTCTTTTATGCCTTTTCTTTAGCAGTTCTAGCAGCTGAAGAAGCAAGCAGTGTTTTAGGCTGAATCACTGCTGGCCTCTTCAGCAGAGGGAAGTACCGTAGTCAAAAATATCACTGAAAGCTCCAGATGTGTGTTTGACTCTTGATACTTTGGACTGTAGCCAAATGCTCCAGTGACCAAACCTCCTTGTGTAGTAGCCCTTGCAGATAGATGCCACTCTTGTCTCCACTCAACAAATTATTGGTAGAAATGGGGGACCTGGACTGTTTTCCATGAGCACAATACTGCACATGCAAGCTGCAATTTTGTTTTGAGATGACTTGATCTGGGTGTAATGAGGGATTCTGTGCTCTTGTAGTGGTGACTCTGCATCAGCACCCCCCTGTTGGATTAGGGCTAGACTGACAATTGTGCAACATTAATCTGACCCTGCCTCAGGATCACAAAACAACCTTCTGGATTCCTTCTAACACTGCCCTCTGGGACTCTAGAAACATTGAAACTTATTCTTTTCAAATTATCATCAGCCATAAAAAGCTTCCCTCTATTGCAAAATGAAATGGTTGACCATCTTCACCCTTCAGTTTATGAACAGGTGAATTTCCAAAGAGGAGGGCAAGCAATAGTGTGGTAGAACCTCTACAATGACATCCATAGCAAAAGAGAAACTACACATTACAGATCTTTAGAGAACAATCTTTGGCAGACTATTTTCAATAAATCTTTAGAATGCTTTGTATTACAAATATTTTCTGCGTTTTCATATTTACTCTGAATATTTCACTCTTGCAAGTCAGCTACATGGAGACTCAGTCACTAATAGGAACACACCACAGATATAAAAATATATGAGTTTAGCACGTTTTCTTTTGATAAACACATCTCTTCGGTGAGTTCAAAATGTGCAGATTAATGCCACAGAAAGTATGGACCATTTTTTAAACAGTGGCTGCCAGTTGAGAAGATCATAAAGTTGCCTTTTTGTTTCTTTTTAAAACCAGTGTCCTCAGAAAGATTCCATCTCCTACGTTCCCATCTACCCCTTCAAACAGCAGCTGCTTATTCCAGTAACTTCAGCTGAAAAATGCTTAATTTCAGTGTAAAGGTAGTTTAGTCATCACTTGACCTGGCAGTATGAATGGTTCAGGTGTGAGTGAAGTGCTTTACTATTTGAGAATGTAGATATGAAGGCATCGCTACAGCCTGATTCTAGAAAAACTTACTCAGAAGTAAGTCCCACTGTGTCCAGTGGAGGTTACTCCCAGGCAAGAATGCATAGGATTGCAGCCTTTGTTGTGGAACTAGCACTGGAACAGGTAGAGCGAGCAAAATATTTGTAGTAGTTGACTGTCTTTGCTGCACAGTCTACTTTTAATCTATGACTTTGAATGTGTAATGGCTACATAAGGACTCTTACCTAATTAAATTGCCAGATGCTATGCATTTTAATAGTGTTTTTTCTGGGGAAAACTGTCACTCACAAAATAATTTCCAAGAGGCAAGGTGCACATCTACGATTTGGAGGAAGGAGAAGTTTTGTTCATTCCCATGATGTATCCCATGAACTTCTGCTCAGCATACATCACTGATCACATCAACGGTAGATATCTTTATACATGATTGTACAGAATATACAGCATGACACAGTTATTTCCCAATAAATGAAACATTTCTGAAATAGGACTTTCTCTTATCAACAAATATTTATATTCGACATGTAGGAAATTTCCTATTCCATCTAATAATCATTCTACTCACTAATATTATGGCTTTCTTGATAGCGTAGTTGCATTGTTCTACTGAACTTAGGAAAGTAATCATAAAGGGCATTAGAAAGGTTGAATGGTTCGAAAGGGTAAAGTTGTCTTTCGAGAGCAACTATACAGTGTAGGCTTTGCTTGTAGGAAGCAGAGTCTGCCTCCCATCTTGTCTTGTAGCTAGCTATATGTACAAAGCTAAAAGCAGAGAGGCATTAAAAACAGGCTCGTTCAAGCATTGGAGGTCCATGTTAACGGCCCACAAAGCTGCATGGTCTTGGTTTCCAGTGGCAGCAGCTGTCCTTCTGGCTGGCAGAACTGATATGAAGCACCCCATGCTTATAGTAGCTAAGTCTGTGACAACAGGTACAGTGCTTTGGCTTCTATAGAAAATGAATATAAGATCCAATATATACATAACACAAAAAATGTTAGGGAATGGATGATGGATGGATTGATACATAAAACAAACTCCCCTGATATAGCAAGAACTGCTTCTGATAGAAAAGAACGCTCTCTCACACAAATCATGCACATGTCCACTGATGTGCTATCTGAATGAGTAATGCATGCAGCTGGCTTCCCAACAAACCCATGAATTATTTGGTTATTACATTTCTACTCCACTCTTCCTCTAAGGAGCTCAGAGTAACTTTATATATGGTCCCTGGGTGGGCTCCCTTCTAGGCAGCTCGTAGGGCAGTAGAACTGCATCATGGGCCTTCAGCAGATTCTGCTGCTGCACTCTAATAAATAGTGCTGTGGATCTCTCAGGAAACCAGTCATTTCCATTTCTATCTGGTGCAAATGTTACTTGGAGAACCCATTTGTGCTTGTATGCAGACCTGCATGAATTCTCTTGTGCATGAAAGCGCTCCAGCATCCACACGGTCACAAGGCCAAGTCAGAAAAGGCTCCTTTCTTTGAACTGTCCCAAGCAGAAGCCGCTGCAATGGGCAGTCTTGTTCAGAAAGCAGGAAAAGTGGCTGGGCCGCCATTTGCCAATTGCTCTTCACTAATAAAAAGCTTGTAGTTGTTCAAAACAAGCCTTCGAGAGCAGCTGCCACCATTGACAGTGAGGCACATATGGCTCCATTCAGAAGAACCATGAACATTCAGGTTCCAATGTGTGCGTGCCTGAGGAAGAGAGACAGCAGTGCTTGGAGAGTTTTCTACTCACAGGTCCTGCCGCCTGCCTAACAATACCTGTGGCTGCTGTTCCAGAGCTTGGACTTATTTTTGAAATATCTTCTGCGTAAAATTTAAGGACCTTGGAGTAGAAGATAGTCAAAGAAAAAAGGACTCATTTGGCAGGAACATTGCTTGGCTGGTGGCTAACTAAATTTATTTTCTTTTATTAAAATATTTATTGACTACCTTTTCCCATATAGCAGGTCCTGTCTTCAGAAGCGGGTTACAGTATCAGGATCAGAAGCGGGTTACAGTAGCTCTTTTTTTGAAGTTGATGAAACTTGTCACCTGAGTAAAGTTTGCATTGATACAGGTTTTAAATGCATAATGCATTCTTAATGTGTGGTCCCCAGACAACTTTGTGCCATTTTGCAAATAACCCCAACTTCCCATACTTACATGAATCACGCAATCTCTCCGTGTCTCTCAGTGAAATCCCAGCTTTTGTGCAGTTCACATCCTGCTACTGTTATATCCATTATAGCCAGGCTTGGCATTCTCAGTTCCTCCTGTATCTCATTACCCGACCTTTCACACTAAACCCTCCATCCTCCTTCCAATTCCCTTGTGATCCCCACAATCCTTTATCTTCTAATCATCATCATTTCCAACACAATACTTTTCTAAATACTGGTGCCTCCTCTCTTTTCCCATTCTTTCTCAGTAAGTCTGATGGATGCATTGAGCAGGGAGTTGGACTAGATGGCCTGTATGGCCCCTTCCAACGCTGTGATTCTATGATGCTTAATTTAGAGTTCCATTTTGTGTGAGAAAACTGGGGTGCATTGGGATGGAAAGAACAACTGACCATCTTAAGCGGGTTGGTAAGGAATTCAGAACTCTGAAGTTGGGATGGGAGAGAGGGCAGTCAACATAATATTTTTGAGGGGTCTCCTAACATATTCAGAAATATTTATAAGGATGTTAGTTGCTTGAAACTGTCAGGATTTTGAGATCTACACCAGGCATCTTTCTCCAAGTGCCCTGGTCACCTGAGATCAAGTGAGTGGTGACGAGAGAGAGAGAGAGAGAGAGAGAGAGAGAGAGAGAGAGAGAGAGAGAGAGAGAGAGAGATTTTTTTCCAGTGGTGGTGCCCTGAAAGATCTGTGAGGTGCCTCCATTGTTTTAGTTTAGGTTTCAAGTTAAAAACCTTCAAACCCCCCAGTTTTACTGGTTGATTTATGTTGTTTTATTATTATTATTTTGCTCTTTTGCTTTTTATACTGTTGCGTTTCTGAATACTTTTATCATTTGTTTTATTTTTAATGTTAATTTTATTGCATGCAACTTTGTACACTTTTAAATGGAAAAGCAGTTTAGAATTTTTCCTAAATGAATGAATAAAATTATTGCAGTTTTGGGGACCACTTTTGTAACAGGAAAAACCAGTTAATTCTCTATGGAGTAAGTTTTAAATAATGATGCCTGGTTGTGTTACTTGTATTTTCTTTTCTTTTTTTCATGGTAGGAGTGTCAGTGTATGGTGGGCACGATCGGAATGCAGATTACTGCTGTCAGAATTGCCGCTTTCCAAGAACTATTCTCACTCAGTTAGCACTGAACTTCAGTCAGCCAGAGCTGTCAACTCAGCTGTGACACTCAAAGCAGATATATACTTTATACAAAACATCAAGGAGGCTGAATGTGTCTTCTGTGGAGCTTAGACCCAAGGAAACTACACATAGGTTGAATGTGATGTTATGCGTAGTGGCATGCACAGATCCACATACAATACAAATTTAAACAACTACTTGTACTTTGGTAATAAACTGTTTTGTTCTTTGCAACTTGCATGTCAACTCTAAACACATTGCGGCAGCACATCTACATGCGAAGTCAGTGACATTCAATTGACTACAATCTTCCAGCAGGTTCTCCTACACAAATCCCACTGCAGAGTTCTCATTTGCTTCACTGTGACTTGTGCAAAAGAATTTTTCAAAGATGATACACATCAACTGATTTATCTCCCAAGAATTTATCTGCTACCACTTTAAAATGTGACTATGAAAATAATTATAATAATGCTAAAAAGAAGGAGCTTATAATACATTTCTCTTCCCCAGGTAATGCCATTTTTGAAAAGTTCTCTTAAATGCAAGAGGCATGTTACAGTTCTGAAAACAGCTCCATCATCAGAAGATCTGATTGAATCCTGATTAACGATATATATATTCTATTTGTGCTTATTGAATTACAATGCAATCCTAAGTGGAGTTACTCCCTTCTACAACTTTAATAATGCACCAAAGAATCAAGGACAGTAAATCCATATTATACTGAAGTCAGCAAGCACAATCTACCAACTGTGTAATCCCCAATGAAAAGAAAAGGTTTTGCAAACCAAAACATGGATTCTGGCATTGTTTATTGACATGGCTCTGCTTGACAGGAGAAAGTCCTGCTTTTAAAATGAAATTTGCAAATTATGGGAGCTGAAATGCAATTTATTTCAACTTCCATCTGACTTGCTTCTAACCCTTTATCATTGTTTTATATGTGAGAAAAAGCATTAAATAAGATTTTGGGTTGCTTTAATTTGAATTTAATATGTTTGTTTTATGTTTTGATCAGAAACTTTAAAAATAATATTTATTTGCTTAAGATATTTATATGCCCACCTTTCTTCTGAACAAGTCAGAACCCACAATAATAAATGTACTTTGAGTATCATGAGATGCTCATTCCTGCATGCAAGGATATTCCTATGTTCTTGCCAGGCCTAGGATTCAGTTCTCAGTCATGTATTGTTAAAAATAGCCCAAAACTATCTCAAGTGTTGCTTGAGACTTAACAGACGTTTTGGATGGGAGGGGAGGGAAAAGATACACTGAGTCCTCTCATTCGTTAAAGTAACTGGTGAGATGGCACCAGTGCCAGTCCAGTCTTGTCCACTTAGGATGCTAAAATTAGTACATTTGTTTCCATTAAGGCAAGACACAAGCAATTGCTCTGTATCGGAGGTGGTCCACTGATGGCCTGGGAGCCACAGCTAGCTCACTGGAATTTTTCCTCCTGCGCTCAAGCTGCTTAACAATTTTCTCAGGAGCACTGGCTTGCAGGACTGCAGCACTGGCTAGCAGTCCAATGTTCCTGCTGGCTCTGCCCCATGGTCCATCAACACCATGAGGTCTTCAAGGGCTTGCAGTAGCCTCCTACACAGTACTCTCATCTTGCTTTCCCCACACCCTGGAGTAGTGAGATGTACTAGGGGCAGCACTGGAGCTACAGGATTCAGTTCCTCATTCATTCATTCATTCATTCATTCATTCATTCATTCATTCATTCATTCATTCAGATTTTTACCCCGCCCTCCCGGCTGAAGCCGGCTCAGGGTGGCTTACATGAAAACAGATAGTTACATTAAAAACATAAGTTGCAATTAAAACAGATTATCAAATCATAATAAAGTTGTAGTAGTTGTTGGTATTTGTATGATGGTAGCAGCCAGTAACCGGTATTCTTTGGATAAGAGAACTTGGGATGCATAACAGTGTCTTTGTAATATGTGCCTAAAATACAGATATGTAAGAAGAGCTTATTGGAAGCCAGCAGATCCCGAACAACAGGCAACAGACCTGGGGATCTCGGTTTTAGCAAACTCTAGCTGAAATATGCCTCCGAATTCAAAACTACAAACCTCTCTGCACTTTCCAGTTAGCTCTGAGAGATGTTCTTCTTCAGAAGGAGAATAGACCATTAGGGAAAGTATCCTTTAATAATCAAATACCATTCTTTTGGACTACGAGGACTACCCACTGAAGACATACCAGCTGCTCATTTGAGTAAATGCTGGCCAGCTTAACAAAAATAGCCAGCTATCACCTGCAATAACAACATTGCTTGTCTCTCAGTCACACAGTCTTGTACTTCTGATGGTCATTTCTGACTGGACAAGTCACTGGTATCTTGAAGTAAAAGCTAGATACACCTTTAATTTCTTTCCTCCTTATTATTGTTCTTTTTTGCTCATGATTCATGCATCTCAAGGATTCCCACCATGTCCCCAGTTGCCAAGAGCATCTTATTATCTCAGACTTCTTCTGGACAACCTAATAATATGATATGGCCTTGCTCCTTTGCCTCAGTGATTTCAGTCTTTTATGGATCAGCTCTAAGATGAATGGAGAACATTCCCTTATGGAGAGTATCATTTTTTGAAAGTCTATTCAGAATCAAACAGGTCAAGGCTGTGTGAAGGGTAAGGAAGCCTGGCCGCCCACTACAATGATGCAGTGGAACATTGTAATAAAAATATCACATGCTTCAAACTGGGCAAATATTATGGATTCTTATCCTTACAGAGATGTATCTTAAGTGGCTGAACCATTGAGAAAGGGCATAAAGGGTTTTATAACCATGGACTGGTATCAAGCATGTAAGTGAAACAAGGCTAGCTAAAGATGCCATGGATTTCCCACCCCCACCCCGGAACATAAAATATGGTAGGTAAGAGGAGGACCTTAGAGCAGAATGTGTGACTAGGCACATCCAGTCTAAAAGATAGCTTTACAAACAAAACTTTAGTTCAAGTAGTGATGCTTATTGATGATCCGGTGTGTACCCCAAACAAAGTATTTCTTTTGGATGTGCATATGAAACTCTTCTACATGCAAAGGCTTCCCACTTAATGGGCTTTAACAGAGAATGTTCATTTCTTTGTGCATTCACAGGACTGGGCTATTAGGTTTAAGTGCTCAGAACCAAATCCGATTTGTTATTTGTTATAAACGAAGTCATGTTTAAATGCCATTGAAATAAATGGGGCTTAAATCAGCCACATATCATCTTAATGATTTCTGTGGGACCTAAGCCCAGCTGTCTGTCTCTGAATTTGAGCTAGGGAGGATAGCAGTATCATGTTAACCCTGGTTTAGGGGAGGCTTACTAGGAACACATTTGAAAACCTCATATGTTGTGCTATATAGACTAACTAGGAGTGAGGCCCGTTGTGGGAAGAAATACAACAAGCTCTAGAAGGAAGCTCCAGGTGAGTGTCCTGGCTGTGGCTGGCGGGACGGCAGGGGGAAGGGGAAAATAGAGGGAGGCAAGCCATGTTTATTTCCTTCTGCTTAGCTACAAGGCAGGGCTGTCTCAAGTCATTTTGCTGCCCCAAGTGGTAGTAAGGGAGGACAGCCTCATGGTAACAGGTATGGTTCCCTCCACCCCTGACTTGTTGATTTGGGGTTATGCAGTGGCAGCTAAGGTAGAAAAGCACCTCCTCCTATGCCATGTCTTCTGGGTTCCAAGGGCCTGGAAAGCGGTTCCATAGCCAGTTACAGGGTTGCCAACTCTGGGTTGGGAAGTACCTGTAGATTTGAGGGATAGAGCCTGGGGAGGGCAGGGTTTGGAGGGACCTCAGCAGAGTATAATTCCATAGAGTCCATTGCCCAAAGCAGCCATTCTCTCCAGGAGAACTGATCTTGGAGATGTCCAAGTGCTGCCTGGAGGCTGGCAATACTGAGGGGAAGGCCAGACCTGTAGATTTGAGGGGTAGAGCCTGGGGAGGGCAGGGTTTGGGGTGTGGAGGGACCTCAGCAGGGTATAATGCCATAGAGTCTATTGCCCAAAGCGGCCATTTTCTCCAGGAGAATTGATCTTGGAGATCTCCAGGTGCTGCCTGGAGGTTGGCAATACTAAGGGGAGGGCCAGACCTGTAGATATGAGGGGTAGAGCCTAGCGAGGGCAGGGTTTGGGGTGCAGAGGGACTTCAGCAGGGTATAATGCCATAGAGTCCACTGCCCAAAGCAGCCATTGTATTAGTTGGGAAATTTTCTGTAGGGGAAATGATGTGCTTTGGCTGGGGAACATGGTGATTTCTGGGAGATCTCCAGGCCCCACAGGGAGATTGGTAACTCCAGTGACTGTTTAAGGGGAGATTGGGATATGTATTTTGGCAACTCCAGTGACCATTTAAGGGAAAATTGGGATATGTATTTTACCTCAGGACACATTCAATTACTCCCAACAGCAAACTGTTTAGAATGTTAGAGGCAAAGGCCAATCAGGCCGCATATGCAAATGACTCTGTGTTCCAACTGGCTATTGGGGGGAGAGGAACAGCAAACTGTTTAGAATATTGGAGGCGAGACTCAGGCAACACAGCCAGTGGATAGGGACAACTTCTGAGTAACAGATCGGGGAGCCAACCGATTTGGGAGCATGTGGAATGTTCAGGAGAGTGCCACTACCAAAACAGCATTATTATATAGAGAGATTATTTAGGTATGAAGGATCCTGCTTAGTGGCTGTCATTCAGATTAATGGTCTTTTCTACCACTATTATTAATATGAGCCCGAAAGCAAAAGAATTAGCTTTAATTTTCTTTTATACTTTGCAATGTATTAAGGCCAACATGGAGGAACTCAAATCACTCTGACTTCCCTTCTATTTCCAGCAGGATTTGCATTCAAATAGGCATATTGTTTTAGCAATATCACAGTATGAACCCTAATCCCTTTCTTAAAGGATGTTATCTTGTCCTTGTTCTTAAAAGAGCATATAAGAGAATCAAGTAAATTATTGTTAGGCACAGAATATCTTTCTTGGTGGATACATTTCTCTATTTTTAACAGTCGGGGTTTTGAACAGATATGGAACATTGAACTAAATTATCTTTTTAATTACAAAAGGCAAAGCTAAGTAATAGCAACATTAGCACTGTTGGCATTCCTAAGGAAAAGATGTGGGCCAACCGAAATGTAAGCATTATTTTGTCAACAGTTCAAGCTCTTGTGGGTACCGACAATACATCTGATCCCATCCTGAGCCTATACATATGGACCTCCATTAGGGACACTGCAGGTACTTAAACAACACTTCAGATCTTTTGTGACTTGTGCAAATGGATCTGTATCAATACTCTCATTTTAGAGCCCTGGGACTGGGTACCATTTTTGAACTTTTAGCATGAGGAGTATCCTCTGAGTTGCTGCATTATGAAATAAGGAGGTGGGATTATTTACTTCATTTATACCTCGCCTTTCTTCCCAGTGGGGATCCAAAGCTGCTGACATCATTCTCCTGTCCTCTATTTTATTCTCACAACAATAATGTGAGGTAGGTTAGGCTGAGTGTGTTTGCCTAGCCCATGATCACCAAGCAAACTTCTATGGCAGAGTGGGGACTTGAACCCTGGTCTCCCAGATGCTAGTTTGATATCAGGTGTAAGGATGCAGGGTGATGGCATGATGGCATAATTTGTGTAGTTATGTGGTCATTGCTGGCCCATCTGGGTTGCTGCATCAGTGCAGGGGAAAATGGATAGGCTTTACTGGAACTGTGTTCTACGTCATTGCAGGAATAGACTAGAAATTTTGCTTTCATGACTCCCAAGACTGGATGCAGACATGGGATTCTGTGTGTGCACTCTCTCTGTGTGTGTGTAAGCCTGTCTTACACATTTGTACCAGGTCTAGGGAAATAATACTTGGACCTAAATAGCATGACTCAATGGTACTCACAGTTGCCAAATGTAGCACTTATGTGCCCAGAAATGCATGAGGAAGAGGGCAAATAGCCAGCACTCGGGGATCATTTGAGGTTATCTCTATCCCAGGATCTGAACTGGGAGTTCTTGAGTCTGCTTTTACTAATAAAAATGACCGAGAGATCTCTTAATGGATCTCTCAACATTTTATCTGGTTAGTCCTCAGTCCCTTCTCCCCCCCCCCCCCCCATTAACAGTATCCCAGGCTATGGGGCTGGGAAAATACGGATTCAGGTTCACTGTGTACCACTGTAGGTAGGAAGGGTGGCAAAGCTACTACAGTGTCGTCACAGTTGACCACATCTAAAGGATTTCCTGACAGGGAAGTCTTGGTGCCTGCACAAAAATCTGAGTCTTTCTAGTGCAGCTGTGAAGTCATAAGAATGTGTTTTTCTTGGAACAAATTGTTCCATGTATGGAGTTTTCCTCTTTTTGACAGCCCTAGAGTCAATTGCACAAGGGCCTATCATGGGGACTGCCTCTTCTGGAACACTTTGCCATTTGCCTCTTTATTTAGGCACATCTATGGTCTTCATCAGAATACACATTGCGGCCTTGGTATTTAAAAATAGAAATTAACAATAACACACAGGCATTTTCTTCCTCTCTCATCTTCTTCCAGTCTTGACTATAGCTGAAATAGCCTGATAAATTTACAGAAAGCATCCGAGGCCAAGACACTTTCAAGAAGGGCGCCTAGTGGAATAGCTCAAAAGAGGACAGCACTCTACAAAACGGAAAAGGCTTCCATTGAACAAAAGCCATTGTTGCTGCACTTAATGGAAAGACAAAAGAAAAGCAGGACTCAGTGGACGTTGTAATCTAAGTATACAAAAAAATACGCTCTCCAGAAAATGTGTTCGTATAACCATATTTTGTCTTACAGTTTTATCAGAAACACTAGAAAAGGCCTCTGTCCAGCTGCAGTCATAGGCTCCTCGGCATCCCCCATCTCATGGAAAAAGATGTGCCAGATCATTAGAGCTCAGATGCGCCTCACATTATACATGGGATGTGCATGCACATTGGCAATGTTTGTGGAAAGCAGCCTGTGAACGTGGATCTCTCTTGCTGGACTTGAGCAAAAGGCAGCAATACATTAATGGTGCACGATGAATGTGAGAACAAGTAATCAATCCTTATTTCCCCAGCAGTTCAGATTTGCAGAGCTGGGGCCACTCTGAGAGCCTTTCCAGGCTTTCTGTGTTTCAAGGGGGACTCTGCCTGTTTTGTATTCTTGATCCACAAAGCATCTTATCCTATCAAATGTATTATCCTCTTCTTTGACAATTTTGGTTGCTGAACCAGAACAGCAATTTTTCTTATTGGAGGGGAGTAGAAAAAAGTAGCATCTATGAGCCAGTGTGGTGTGTGGTGGTTGGAGTGCCAGAATGTGGAGTGCTTGAGTGAAGAACAAACTTTTGGAAGTGCTGAATGCCTTTGGACCTGTAATCTCTGTTTAAATTTCTTTCCAAACTCAAGCTACTCCTTGTTTCCATAGGTAACTTTTCTGGATGGGCACCTTCAGCTCATTCCATTCTCATCTAAAAAGCAATTTCAGAGCAGCCCCTGTTTCTGAGATGTTTACCTGCAGTGGAGCTGTGTCAACTTAACCTAGGAAAGGGGCCCACCAAAAAGGTGTGCTTGGCTGGCTATGTCCTAACCCCACGTTCCAGCCATGCCTGCTTAGCAGCATTCCTCCCATCTCCACAGACAAAGAGATGAAATTAAAGTAAGCAGTAAAGAATGGTTCCAATGAAAGAAGAGCAGAAAAAGTGCATTTTGCCCTTCACTGTCCCTTCATAGAATTTAGGAGCTGGGTTTCCTTCTATGGCTGATTATCAGAACACCATACAAGTCCGAGCCGTTGTCTTTCTAAAAATTAAGCACCGTCTCTACTTTCCCTAATAACATTCTGAGAAGTTGCAGAGCCCAAATATGAGAGGAAATTTGTCAAAGCATGCCAGTTTGGTGTAGTGGTTCAGTGCGCGGACTCTAATCTGGGAGAACCGGATTTGATTCCCCACTCCTCCACTTGCACCTGGCTGGATGACCTTGGGCAAGCCATAGTTCTGATAAGAGCTGTTCTTGAAAAAAGAGCAGTTTCTGTCAGAGCTCTCTCAGCCCCACCTACCTCACAGGGTGTCTGTTGTGGGGAGGGGAAGGGAAAGGAGTTTGTAAGCCGCTCTGAGACACCTTTGGGTACTGAAGGGCGGGGTATAAAGCCAATCTCTTCTTCTTATGGTGGTATACCACACCTGTCTGTAGGTACTCATTCTTATAATTCTCTCTCTTCTATCTGAGACCCTTTTAAATAACAGAAAACTGTCAAATTCCTTCCTATTCCCTTCATGCTTTCAGAGTAAAAACAGTTCATGGCAGCTTACTTTCTTTTCCTCCTTGGAAGAATGTTGTACATGGAGAGAAATGATATGGACCAGCTGTGGATCACTTACCACAGTCTCCAAAACCACAATTTGGGAGCCAGCGTTCCAGGTACCACAGTCAGGATAGTTTCATCATAAAAAATGCTCCCAAATAAGGGTTGCAAAATTCTCAAGGAATTCTTAGAGGACTGGCAGAGAATTTGGTCCCAGTATGGACATATCTGCTCAAGAAGTTTATATTTATATAGCTTCCCTCCAAAGCATCCTGGGCATTCTAATCTGTGAGAGTATTGAGAATTCTGTTAGAGAATTTTAACCCATCTTTAGGGGTCTGGGATGTGGTTCATTTGCATGCAGACAATTCCAAGTTCAACCCCCAGCTTTTCGAGTTACAAGTATCAGGCAGTAGGTGACGTGAAAGACTTTTGCCCGAGACCCTGAAGAGCTGCCTATCAATCAAATGATACTGACTCTAACAAATCAATTGTTTGACTCAGTATAAGGCAGCTTCAAGAGTTTAGCTTAGAGTTCGCATGGTTATAGTTACAATTTTTGCAGCAGAAGGTGTCCAATATGTTTCTCTATTGTGCATTATTAGAACCATAGGGGTGGTAGGGATTTCCCCCCCCCCCCAAATGACAGCTAGTATATGCCCGATTTTCAGTCATTATGTTTAATGGAGCCCAAAACATTAAAGGGCAGTATTTTTAATAACATCAAAGAGTACTCAAACCATGAAAAATCTTGCACAAAGTAAATTAACTGTGGCCATAACATCTACTCCTCTAAAACCCTCCAAGGAAGGAGAATGTTTTGAGGAAAAACAAGCAAATAAGGAGGAAAAAAACCTGCAGAGACTCCAATGTTGCAAAATAATCACAGTACCTTGGACTTCATTCGGATTTAATGCACTAGATAAAACAAGGCATTTCATTTCAGATCTCTCATTTATTTTGATAGAGAGGTAGTGCTAAATCAGGGCTGGGTAAGGGGAAAATCCTGTGAAGAAAATCCTATTTGCTGTGCGTCAGAAATACGCATTTTAGAGGTTTGCAGTGGCTTAACAAATAGTAATTCCCTCCAGGATGATCTTCAGGCAGAAGAGTTCTTTTGCAACTTGTTTAGCTGAGGGAGTAGCAGAGTCCCATCTGATTTATTAATGGCTTCAGCTAAAGAACAATTCATTCCAAAAGGGAGAATAACAATACTATTAAAAAAGCATCATGTTTTGAAATGTAAAATTATCAATTAATTATTCTGCACTGCTTTCTGTGTTCACAAAGTGGAAAAAACAGCTCTAACAAGCAAACAAAACAGAAAAAGGAAATGCTGTTTGGCTTCTTATGAGTCTGAGAAGTGTCTTTGAATAATTTTTGAGAAGCGTGAAGACAAACATAACCTTTGTAAAGCAGCAAGACTGGTTTGGGGACCGCCCATGCTGCTTTAGTCAAATCGTCAGCACTAAGACTGGTTGGGTCTATTTTGAGCTTCTACTACTCCAAGGGAGGTCGCCTTGTAGACCCGGTTCTGAAACTATACAAGAGTAAGGTTATACCCCATCTCTTGTACGGAGTCGAAGTATCGGGATGGAACGTCGTCGTCTTGGCCATCTTTGAAGTAGTCCAGAATCATTTTTAAGGTGCATTTTAGCACTCCCCAAGGGGTCCCCAGCTGCTCTGATGAGAGGTGAAACTGGTATTCCTTCTCTTAAGGCTCAGGCACACCCTATAATTATCAGATACTGGAAAAGAATGGAAAATACACAATCTAATTCCCTCAGTCACCAATCATTTAACCTGCTGCTGGCTAAAGATTCGCAGCGCCTTGACTTTCTTAACAACGTATGTTCGATACTCTATTCCCAGTCATCTTTTGGGAACATCAGTTGATAAATCCCAACTTAGAAACTGGATTTGACGCTCGGTGGCACCATGGTACAAATCAATTAAATCGGACCATACTAGAACTCCATACTTAGTCAATATCTCTAAACACGTATTTAGAGCATCCTTTACCTCTTTTGTCCCAGAGGGACTCTGAGGCCACAGCATGAGCAGCTCCAGGTAGCTCACTAGATTTGGTTCTGGGTTCTAGCTCCTGGATCCCTTCCTGACACCAAATGCCCTTTAGGAAGCAGCAGTCACCAGCACTGAATGTGGCCACTGAGGCACGTGAAGCTGGTCTCTGCTATGAGGATGCTGGACTTTTATATCTCTCAAGTGTAGGGACTGTGCCATTGGTCGAAAAAGAATCATCCACTTGAGTGTGGGAATCAGTTAAGACTCTCTGGACCATCTGGCACTGGGTTTAGTAAAGTAGGTGCTCTCGTTCAGCATCACAACAGGCAGAGTTTTGGCAGCAGGCCCACCTTCCTTTTCTGCCTACTTGTAATTTCTCTCCCCCTCACCCCAGTTTTGCCGACTGCAGTGCAGCTTACAGAGCTGGGCTGTGAAGTCTTTTAACCCTAATAATAAAAGCAAGTGCAGCAAGTCCTCCTTGCTCACCCCCACCTTTAGACTATGCCCCTGGGCAGCAGTTATTCCACCTCACCGAGTTCAGCAAATTGATGAAACAAAGGACCTCACAGTTTCGTGTCTGATAAATTTATAAGTCAGTTGCTTTGATTTCAGTCCTGGCAAGAGGGGGACAGAAAAGGATTGGGGGGGGGAGAGACCCATTTATTACCTTGTAAATCTGTACGATGAACATTATTCCAAACAGTTTGAAGTTTCCACCCAGTGAAAGGGGCCAATTGTTTTGACATTTAACTGATAATTGATTAAATCCGCACATATGTGTAGAATAAAAGAACAGTTCAAAACCATTCCTTTTTCTCCAGATGATCAAAGCTGATGTGACTGAAGACACCCCCCCTTAGAAGAGGCATTTCCCTCTTGTATGGGAAAGGAATGCCTCTAGTGAGATGCTGCCTATCACTTTCTGTTTCCCTGTGTTAGAAATAACACACACTGTTTTGAAAAGGTATCGTCCAGTTATTCAGGGGCACCATTTCAATTGATTAACGAGGGTTTAATCAAATAGGGCAACCAATAAATGTGCTAAATATCACAGCCCTACTTGGGAACAATAGTTTCTCATGATGGACTCAGGCAACAGCAGCTAGTGGGTTGGCACTGGTGAGGATACTTCTGACATGACCTGCCTTACTGAATTCCTTGGCCAAATACCATGGATGAAACATGGGATTTGGCCCCAGGGAAGCAGCAACTATGGCATGCCAGTGACGTAAGAATTAGGCCCTTGTCACTGTTCTGTCTGTATAGTGGAAAGAACAGTGACTTTACAGGGTCAGTTGGGGCATTATTAAAGGACATCAAACAGACATCTGTTTAGTTTTTTATTATATTTTTACAGCCAGGTGGGCACTACTTGTATTTTTTTTTTGCCTCAGTCATCAAACAGTATTGGGCTACCCTGTCCCAGACTGAATGCAGTGAAGATGGCAAATCACTTTTCGAAATTAGAAGCGTTACATAGTGAGAAATAGCGACAACATTTGCTTTCCTAAGCACTGCTACCTTTTCCAGTCATGGTGAATTAAACGCAACAGTTTATTGCTCTGGCACTGGTCAGGGGTGACAGATGATTACAAAGTTCTGGCGAGAGTTCAAGAACTCATGTACACACACACACGCACACTGCAGCATAGGAGAGGCATGCAGGTGTGCAGACCTGGCAATGAGAGATGCTCCTGCGCTACAAAGTTCCTGATGCTGCTCCACTTATGGTACTCCAATGCTCCCTCTAAGCTGTGGAGTCTTATGAGCAAGCATTCTACTTTGTGAGCTACTGATATTCAAGTTGTGAGCAAGCAATTTGGCTTCTGCATAAATTAGTTTGCTCTGGAGCCATCCTTCCTGAGCTAAGACAAAAATGTGTGAGCTGGAGGCTAAAAAACTGTGAGCTAGCTCACACTAACTCAGCTTAGAGGGAACACTGCATCACATGTTGACTGCTGGTGTTCTAAAGTGTGGCGATGGTAAAATTCCTGTTCCTTTCAATAGACAAAAAGATTATAACATAATCACTGTTGATTCTAGTGAGGTTTTCTTAGCAGAAGAAACTGTTCCTATGATCAATGACCACATGAGCATTACAAACTTTCTTTCCACCTCCTGGCACTCTTTCAAAAGGGAAGTAAGGATGGAAATTTCAAATTGAAATCGCACTGTGAAAACAACAACAACAACACAGGAATGTGTGAATCCAATGATACATAAATCCCCTGTTGTATGTGTAAGTGGCTCACTGGTTTCTGAGCCTGAACAAGCAGACTCCATCATGTTTAAATATTTACACTACAACTACAAACTACATTTTCCCCTTTCAGAACTTGGATTTGCTATGTGTCACTGGTTTCTGCATCAGACTGCTTCTGGCTGTACCTTAAGCTACAGGCTCAGTTATACAATATTGCTGGTCCAATTGAACTGTAGTTGTGCTCATTTAGTTGTGTGCAGCTTCTTGTGCCCTGGGTACGTATATGAGAATCCCCATTTACACCAAAAGGTAAGGCAACAGCACTCAGATGACAATGAGGATGGGGATATACACTACACATGCATCAGTAATGCACACAGTAACATGCTTTTAAACATGAGTCTCCCTTGCTGAACTGGGATGACATCTGGGGGTACCATAGAGATATGGCTGCTGAAGACAGAGAAGGGGTGGAATGGGTGCTGGAGAAGGGGGAACCCTGTTTAGTATTTAACATTAGAGAGAGCCAGTGTGGTGAAGTGGTTAGAGTGTCACATTAGGATCTCGGTTTGCGTCCAGTGGCTCCTTTAAGACCAACAAAGTTCAGTTCTGGGTATAAGCTTTCATGTGCACGCACACTTCTTCAGATTAGGATCTGGGAGACATAGGTTCGAGTCCCCACTCTGCCAGGGAAGCCTGTCACAATCTGAGTCAAATGAATCTCACAGGGTTATTGTGGTGAGGACACAATGGAAGAGACGACAATGATGGTGCAAGCTGCTTTGGGTTCTCATTGGGAAGAAAAGTAGAGTATACATATTTATCTAGATAAATAAATGCTGCAACAGTATGCCATTTCAGGTCAAAATCAGAAGACAGAATTGCTTATTTTGGCCATCAAAACCTTGCAAAGCTATTTGGCACAAATTTTAGTTTAGTTGGTGCTTTCATGACAAGATACCCAAATTTTGAAACTCCACAATCCCAACATCTGTAAATTCTGAGTGCTGAGGTGTAAGGATCAAGACTTATACACGTGGAGGCTTCCTTTAAGTGATATCAGCCTGTAAGTTCTCACAGGTCAGTGCAGCCTGTTCTGGCCAAGCAATAATTAACCTGATGGCCTTGACAGCTGGCAGAAGATGTTCTTATCTGGCTGCCAGAGAGTAAAAGGAATGAACTAACTATGCGCTGATTAGCTAACGGGGATATAGGGCTAACAAAAAGGGAGATACTGGACAGTTTGAGGGGGGCTGCCTGAGGGCACGGCGGGGTGTCGGAGAAGGCTCGAAATAAAGCTTGAGAGAGCTTCAACCCGAATGTCAAGGACGGCTTCTGTGAGCATGGACTCTGCTTTAAGCCTATGGGTGAGATAAGGAACTTTTGGATTGCCTTACCGAGGGGAGCCTGTAAGCAGCTGGAGCTTCAGAGCCCAGAGTGCTGCCCAGCATAAGTGAAGTATTACTGTTGTGCTGTTCATCATGTGATTCCGAGTAGTTTCTGCTTAGCAAACACTCTTCATCATCTGAACAATTTAAATAAATGCAGAGAGATTTTCTTTTATTTGCTGCGTCAGGAGTGCTTGCTGAACATCTATGTACATCCTCAAAGGGGACCTAGAAGCAGGGACCAGGACCCGGTGAGACTCTGAGAGCTCAAGTGGCTGTGGGTCAGCGCCTGAGAATGGGAGAGGGGTTGTCCTTTGGTCCAGACATGAGGACAGAACAGTATTAATTCAATCATTTTCAATATAGAACATTTGTAATAATTCTTGAATTTGTGTGATTGCTTGTGTATACATTCGAAAAAGGGGGGGGGGGGGGGGGGAGAAAGCTGTTTGTGTCCGAGCATTTTATTTGGCCAGAACAACTAAATGAGAAAAGGATGCATGTTATTTCTGACTACACTATTTTGCATTTGAGTATCAGCCTTTACATCCTTGACCTGGATAGCCTAAGCTGGCCCCATCTTGCCAGATCTCAGAAGCTAAGCAGGGCTGCCCTGGCTAGTATTTCGATGGTAGACCTCCAAGGAATACCAGGGTTGTGACATGGAGGCAGGCAATGGCAAACTGCCTTTAAACGTCTCTTGCCTTGAAAACCCTGTGCGTGGTCACCGTAAGTCAGCTGTGATTTGACAGCAAAACAACAACAACAAACCAGCCTTTACAGGTCCATTACTTTCCTAGTCTGTAGATGAAAACCATCAAATAATAACTAAAAAATTAAATGAATGAAAGGAGTCAATGGAAGAAGAAATGAGACAAAACATAGAGAAAATGCAACACTAATCTTTAAATCAGAACCAATTATAAATTTATTTTCTGTGCCTCAGTGTACCATTGATCACAATTAGTGTATTCACTGTCTCTCTGCTCTGTGCACAATACACGCAAATAAAAATGAAGGAAACAAACAGATGAAATGAAATAAATTTACACAAAGACAGTTGTAACAATAATTAATAATAATAATAATAATCCCTGAACAACCCACAGCCATTGCTTAATTTTCTTCCCTCATAACAAACAAAATCATATGAAACCAAACCAAAAAAAGAACTCATCAAAAGTGAAAACTGATTTACAGGGGGAAAATTGCTCATTCAGTTTTTAAAAGAAAAACTCAAAAACAGGAGAATTTCAAGCATTCTGCAAATTGTTCAACGTGAATGAAAGTTTAGCCTATCCTCCATTCCTTTTCAGCCATGTGATTAAAGTTTCATTCATGACTTTTCAGCTGAACCAGAAGGACCTACCATTGGTCTGGCCAGCTGTGCTTAATTTCTGCAATCACAGCTAATGAAGAATGGGCCTGATTAAAAGCTCTGTGTATTTACAGACTTCCCAGTTAATGTCAATGGATCACATGCCTTTCTCTTTCCAGGGTAATGGATGGGGGGCATTTCTGAGTATGGGCTCTGTGTGCCCATTGCTCTCCTTACACCCAATAAGGCGTCCCTAGACAGGGGGCAAGTGGGCATATTCCAGCTTTCCACTTAATTTAAAGAAGTTAGATTGTACCCAGAGGCCCCACATCTACGAAGAAACCTGTTGCTACAAGTAGAACATTTATCCCCCTCTAATTTTTTTCTTCCCAGGAATGATAGGATTTGATTCTCCATTGTAGCAAACATGCACCACTCCTTTGATAGCTATAGAATGATCTTTTCCCACAGGAGCTGATGTTCTGGCTCAGCTGAACGACACGGACACAAGGTCCCATTTCCTCCTATTTTTAAAGATGAGAGTCTTTATTACTTTGCCCCCTTCTTAAGATTACTTCATACAACCACTTTGCTCCCATCACACATACTTGAAAACAAACAAACATTGGCCCAGATCCACATGCAACTGGGCCATGGTGAGAGAAGTGCAACTATGTCGGTGAATCCAGAGGATCTAAGGAGGCTCAATGGATGTGTTAGGATACCATTATCAGATGCTTTGATAGAGAAATACATGGGTGGGTGGATGAGAAGGAACACACATTTTCACTTCTCTTTGAGGACAAGCAACACCACTCACTATACAATGGTCAAACCCACAACTTAGTGGTATAGCACGTGCTTCATATAAAAAACATCCCAGTTTCAGTCTCTGGCATGCCTGGTTAAAGCAGGCTCGGGAACGACCAAAAGGAGCACTGCCAGTCAGAAGAGATCACAGTGGATCAGATGGACCGACCCTGTCACTTGGCACGAGGCAGATCCTTAACACTCCAAAGCAAGGGTTTGAAAATCATGGATGGATTTCTTTTCGCTGACCTGTAACTGCTTCATTCTGTAAACAGCAAGATGTACTGCATGCTCACTACTGACAAATAGGACTGCAGCTAAGGGAATGTTTACCTGGGGGTTTCATTTCTGGGGGTTCTAAGATGTGCAACCCACCCATCCAAAATGACCCCTGCCATGTGGCCAGAGAAGAGGCAGCCTTGGTGTGTTGCTTTCATAAAAAGGAGGCTGCCTCTCATTTTAATGGACTGCACTTGGGAGGGGAACAATATTGTGCGTTTTTCTCAGGGAGGCAGTCCTCTACCTGCTATCAGACCTCATTGCTCCGTCCGGGTAGAAAAGCCAACAGTTTCCGTGGCTTCTCTAGCCACAATCCTGTTCGCATTGTGCCCCTGCTATTCTGCCTTCTTGAACTGTACCAATTTCATCTCCACTGGCTAATTCCAAGCAATTCGAGTCCCCATATTCTATAGCTCCTCAGTGATCCTGGCAGGGCTAGCCAAAGAACATCTCGTGATTGAATTCAAGGCCCAGCAGAAACGAGTCCCGTCCAACTCCCTTCTTTGGTTCCTGCTGCACTGCAGTCCTTCTTCCCTCCATGTATATGATTTCCCATCCGGCTCCTTGCATGCTGGCTTTAGTCCACCTCCACCTTTAGTCCACCTCCTTGAGAGCCAGTTTGGTGTAGTGGTTAAGTGTGCGGACTCTAATCTGGGAGAACCGGGTTTGATTCCCCACTCCTCCACTTGCACCTGGCTGGATGACCTTGGGCAAGCCATAGTGCTGTCAGAGCTGTTCTTGAAAAAGAGCAGTTTCTGTCAGAGCTCTCTCAGCCCCACCTACCTCACAGGGTGTCTGTTGTGGGGAGGGGAAGGGAAAGGAGTTTGTAAGCCGCTCTGAGACTCCTTTGGGTAGTGAAGGGAGGGTTATAAATCCAATCTCTTCTTCTTCTTCTTCCAGTGGCCAGCTTCCCTTGTTCTGACCCCCTCCTAATTGGTTGTTCTTGCCATGCACACCAAAGAAGGGGACCAAATAAAACTGGTATGTGAAAAAAGATGAATGGATATGAAAAAGAACAACAAAAATAGCAACAAAACAAGCACTTACAGGTAGATCAGTTGCATTGTACCTGCGTGCCAGGTGGTAGCATCTCCAGAGCAGGGGCTGTTCTGGAACCTCTCTGTGCATTGTTCAGCATAGAATACATTGCTAATAATAAATAACAGTAGTAAAATCTCTAATTCCTGTGGGTACATGTATTTGCTTCTGGACAATGCAAGATTTGTCACTTCGCTAAGCAGGACACTTGGCTGCTCTGTAGGTTGGTAGACAGTGGTGATATATTTTTTTAAATCTACCAGACAGCAATAAATTTGAATTGATCTGTCTTCAAGGTGCCCTTCACAAAGACTACATCAGCCTACAGGTTTTTACACTGCTGCAGCAGAGACAATGACAAGCAGGGAGACCAAGCATTTGGCATCAGCTGTTTGAAGACCGAGGAAAATGCAGCATAGATACATTGTGGGAGCGAACTGATGCTTGCAAAAAAAGCAAAAGAAAAAAAAAGCAAAAAAAAAGCTCCAGGGCATTCCTTTTATTTAGGCCTCAACCCAATAACAAACTCTTAGCAGGAACAAGGCTGAGCCCCACCAAGTTCATCCAGACTAGCCACACAGCAGACTGTACTCATCTGGAGCTCAGTGGCTGAGCACATGCTGTGCCAGCAGGAAGTCCCAGCTTCAACCCATGCAGTCTCTGGTTAAAAGGCAGCAGGGCTGAGAAGGGCCTCTGCTGGAGACCTTGGAGAACAGCTGCCAGAGCAGACAATATTGGGCTAGATGGGTTATTGGCCTGACTCAAGATAAGGCAGCTTCCTATGTTTATGTTCATCTTAAGCGTGGTTTCCTACAATGGCCTAAGCCTCTACTTAGTGCATCATGCACAGTTTCTTCCCTTTAAAAACATCCACATCTCCACAGCTCTTGGTTATTGCTTCTTAGGGGACTGTGTGAAGACGAGCAATAGAATACCAGCCACTTGCTGCCTTTCATCCTGTTCACTGAAAATGAATAAAGACCAAGGGGGAAAAAATGTGTGGGAAGAAAACACGCTCGCCTCTTCAATGTTCAAACGGCATTGCTGAACAGACTATTCTTATTCAATGCTATATTACAGATTATGGTTTGCTTCATTCATGCAAAGTGCTACAACAAGTACCATGAAAGCATTCCCAAACAGGGGCGATGAAGAGGAGCACAGCAGCAAAAACTGGCAGGGAGGAAGGGCATGGGAGGCCACTGAAATTCAATCTGACCAGATCTGTCAAAACAACAGTAAAAAAAGAAAGGGGGGAAAAGGGGGGGGGGACACACAGGAGTCGGACATTAGGGCTTTGGGCACAAGTCTGTAATCTACAGTTTGGGAGCAAATAGAGCACTGGTCAGATATTGTTTGAGAAGTTTCATTTCCCCCTTTTTAAAATGAAACTGGATATGATCATAGTCCAGAAAAACCAGGAACAGGATTTGTGTGAAATCTGGACTTATTCTTAAAAGCTGGACAGTATAGGGGAGAAACAAATGCAAAACAGAAAAACAGAAAGCAGCATGGGCTAGAAATCCCTTGGACTTTGTTATGGCAGTCCCACACTCACTTGTTCTTTTGAGGGTGATGATTCGGCTTGTTCTTGAGATATGAAGAAGGCAACAAAGATTTTAAAGAAAGTCAAGAACTCCTCTTTAAGCCCAACATGACATACTTAAACCTGGCCCTTTGTCGCTGCATTCAGATTGGTCCTTATGAGGGGTGGGGTGGGATATAAAGTAACTCCATCATGATCTCGTAGGTAGAGTTGCAAAGATGGCCCTGCATCCATGCCTCCATTCCTATAGTGCTGCCCCTGGTGAAGAATCCTGCAGATTTCAAACTTCTACCACAAAGCTACATTCCATCAGTAGATAAGTGAACATGGCAAATGTCTCTTCTTCCTCCGTTCAATAATATTAGATCTATATCTATATATCTCTCTCTATATATAGATACATATGGACGCTATCTTCCAATAGTTCCTTTAGAAGCCCTTTATGTGGCAGTAGGCTTCCAGAGATGAGAAAAATATGTACAAGAGCCAAAGGAGCACGAAGAGACATGAGGTCAGAATCTTGGGAGTCCGTGGCCCACCCAGCTCACCTCCGATCTCCGGTCTCCGCCGGTAGAGAAGCACGCCAACACTGATAAAAGCAAATATGGTGAAGAGGGTGACGGAGAAAGCCAGCGTGCCTGGGTCAACTGCGAATGCGTTGCCGTGGGCTGCGTGGTAAATGGCGGCAATGGACCAGGCGACACCAATCCCCAAGAAAACATTCACAGCATTGCTACCGGTGACGTTACCTATGGAAGCATCTGCATATTGATCTTGTGTTGCTGCTACTTTACTGGCAAATGTGTCTGCAAAATGAAAAGAGAAATTATTATTCATCTTGTATGTGATGTGCCCTATCTCCAACATAGGGTGAAAACAGTTGTTACATTCTTAATAGCAGTCACAGTGGGTTCTTTGTGGTGGGAGCTCCGCTTCACATTTTGCCACGGAGACACACAAGTCAAATGCTAGATTAGTCCTCAGATTTGTTGCCTTTGCAACATTAATTATGGTTTCACAACATGTGCACTGATGCAAGCCATGGTTCATATCACACAGGTTCCCTGTGATCCATCAGAAAATTTGCTTCAAACCATGTTTTTCCACCTCTAATTTACAAGGGAACTGTGGTTTACATTAACTGTGGTTTTGGTCTGTGAGGTAAACATTGGAAAGAGAGGAGAGAAGGAAGGGGACAAGAATGTCCAAGGCTGGTTCCTGATTTAAAGAACATGGTTGGCATGATGTCTGCACCAGGCTTCTCTGTTGAGTGTTCCATGCAAGTGCTAGTGGTCCTTCACCCCCCTCCCATTCTATTTCCTGAAGCATTTGTTTCGTTGATCTTGTGCTGCTCCAACTGCAAACAGCTATTCAATTAAAGGAGAGTAAGTGTCATTTAAAACCCATCCCAAATACATAATTGGATCCATTTTGTGGAAAGGTTTAATGGTGATCAAAGACAATGCCAGGAGCGGAATGAATACTTAATGAACTTCAGCAGTTCTAGGTCACCTTGGGTAAAAGGGGATAAAGGATAGCTTGGAATCAGGCAACAGCTGCTTAAAATTTCATATCTCCCCTCCTACCATTTCCTGCACGAGGAACTTAAGGAGCATGTATTTTTTCCCATGGAGTTTTGAAGGCAGACTTATGAAATCCCAGCTGGCAGCCAAGCTCCTCTTTTGCATGCAAAGAAGAGGCCAAATAAATATAGAAGGAAAGTTAATTTACAGTGAAATTCAAAAGCTGCTTTTACCCACAAAAATAGCACTGTGGAAATGTCTGTAATTGCTGTAAAAAAGAAGGCAATTTCACCAGACTTTTGTCTCTGCGGCTCTACAACAACTTAATAATTATGCTTCATAATTGATGTCAAAATTACTAGGCTTCTGTGCAGCTACCTATGTGGCAGCCACAGGAGCTGCTGAAAGACACTCCATCACAAAGTCAGAGCCACTGCCCACAGACGTTTTTAAGCCACAGGAGGTTTTTTTTTCCTCCAAATTCTCACCGCTTAAAATAGAGAGAGAGAAAAAAATCAGTGTTAGGAAAGACTTTCACCTCTGTTGCTTGTGAAAAAATATACTTATTTGGCCTTCATCTGACCACTGGATTCTATCCCCCCCCCCAAGTTAAAAAGCAGATACCAAGAAGTTATCTGTATATGCCCTTGCCATTTGAACTTGTTTTATGGAAGACACTTATCAAAGATAAAGGAAGGAATGACTCTTAGATTTTTAAACAGAGTTTTATAATGTAGTATATTTTATAGAATGTTAGTTGTGAGCCAAGAGGCTCCTGGTTCCAATCTCAGTTAAGTCATACTACATGACCTTAGGCAAGCCACTGTCTCTTGGCCTTAAGACCTGCAGAGCACTTCATGTGAATTTCTCCAGGAGTACTGGTAAGTGGGTCAGCATTTATCCCCATATTACAGATAGCAGTTTGTCTAAGACACCTAGTCAGTTTGTGGCAGTGGGAAGGTGTGTGAATTGGCCTCCAGTAGCACACTGAACATATAGGGAAAGGAGGTTTACAGATAGACAGACAGACAGACAGACAGACAGATAGATGGAGGAAGGAAGTTGTGAAGTTCATGGGGGGAAACCTCTCTGGAGACTTTTGAGGAGAGTCTAGATAAATGATCTGCCAGAGAGCTTAGCTAGTTCTGCAGGCAACAGAAGCTGAGGACAACAGAATCAAATAGCTAGAAGCAGGGCTGGCATCAGCACACTCTGAGGCGGGCTAGCTACCGCCCCCCCCCCCAGAGCTTCTGCTTGTGGGGAAGGCAATAGGCAGGTGTTAGAGGATGGGCGTGTGGCTGGGGGGGGTGAGGAGGGGGACCTGAGCACTTTCTACCTGGGGCTTCCCAAAACCTGGAACTGGCTCTGCCTAGGAGGAATTTCTATGATATCAACTATCCCTTCAGACCTTTCCATCACAGACTTGGGTATCTCTCAATCCCTGCTCAATTTTCCCCAAGTCCAATATACTGACATACAGCCACTGCTCTGTCCTTCTGCATATAGCTTAACAGGATACAGAATGTCTGTCAATTCATGTTTTTTCCTCTCCCAATCGCAGTAACAGCTCTATAGACATGATTTAAGTGTCAGCCCATTATTCAGCGAGGCAAATCAAAGAAATTATTATGCCTATAAAATGTTACTGCAATCTGCTAAGGAATTCAGCTTCCTCAAAAGAGAACTTTATAATGTATCAAATTCACTTTGGTTTTGGATTTAGATCTCACACGGACAGTTTAATTACTCCACTTAATAATGCATTCCACTCAATACCAGCACCACAATTCCAATGTGAGAATATACTGGAGTTCATTTTGCCAGAAACATGTACAATGCAGCCCACCAATGCTTCGTTTGCATAACAGAGAATGTGATGTAACCCAGCTGCCAAGGTGCTATCATTCATGCTAAATGCAACATCATTGCTTATTCTACTTTTCCCAAAGTTTTATTTTACTTAAATGATACTTTAAAGACATGATTTTAACACATTTCTTCCTTCCCTTCATCCTAAGGAACACACAACACTTTAAATTACTCTTCTGCTACAGGTAAATAATTGGCAAAGAGAAACTGTTACATTCCCACCCTTAATTATGTAACTAGAAGAAATTGTTCATTTGCTTTAGTTTTCTAATCACCCCAGTATGGTCACAGGGGACTAAAAAAGATGAAGGATAAAGGACTAGGGGCTGTGGTGCAGGGGCAGACTATCTGCTTTGCATGCAGAAGGTCTCACGTTCAATCCACAGCACCTCTAATTAAAAGAATCAGATAGCAGGTGATGAAGCAAAGACTTCCCTTTAAACTTTAACACTGAAACTGGCCTCCGTGAGGTCCCGGACTCCTCTAAAGCCTTAAACTAGGCACCATTTAAACTTTGTTTTTGTTAATGCCGGGGCGAAGCTCCGCCTATGCTCATACCGCCGACGCTTAAAAAAAAAGGAGGACGAAAAGCCTCAGGCTTCCCCGGCAGCTTTCCAGAGGGGAGGGGGTTGAGGCACCCAGAAGTGACTCAACACCCAACACCGGAGGAGCGATCACACTGGAGGGGGGGGGAATGCTGCTGGAACTGGAGAAGCAGGAAAACACCACTTAGGGACCTGGTATCAAAACACTCCATTTTAAAGGGGGTTTGCGCCGGAAAGTGACAGCTGCGGATGGGAGGCAGATGTTGGCTGTGTGATCGCGCGTGAATAGTCCGTTTCTAACTGGCACGTATACCGGCTCAAATGGCCTGTCTGACCACACCCACAAAGTTTTAGTCAAAGTGTAAACTTTTGTGTGCAAAGCACTTTGAACAAAACTTTGTGGGTCTCAAAGATGCCACTTGGCTCAAACTTTGTTCTGCTGCTTCTGACCAACACGGCTGCCCCACCTGAATCTATTTTCAAGTCTTACCTCATCCATAAACTCACTAGGTAGTCTTCAACAAGCTGCTATTTCCCATCCTCTCCTCGGCATGGATTTAATAATAACCCTTACAAGGTTGAGATAACACACGTGACATGTTTTAATTACTGTATTAATTTGCAAGCATTATTGTTTAAGTTTACATGCCATAGAAATAAATAGGACTAAAGAAATCAGTTTGCACTGCCAGTCCAGCATAAGCACACTATATAGGGCATGTAATTTATAAACTGTATGCTATTGCAGAGAATGGAAATGATTAGAGATGCCCATTCAAGGATTAAACTATAATTTTTAATGTAAGGAAGGTTATTGTCAGGCTAAATGGATATGTAACCTATGTCCTTATTGTTTTAAAATTTTATTTCTGTTAGGGCCTAGGGAGCAAAAGGTCACGGAGCATGGGCAGTTGGTAAAGTTGCTCACATTTTACTAGCTGCAAGAGCCCCAAACCCTCATTCAGTCTGGCCTGCAGTAGGAAAGAGAAGGCTAGAGCTTAACTGAGATAAACTGCTAACTTCTTTGCAGGTATGTGATGGGCCCAGCCAGCAACCAGGGAGAAATTGCATGCCAGAATTTCCCCTTTAGGAGTTGTTATAAAGAAAGGATTTTTCAAGCTGAATTGTGATTAAAGATATGGTTAGGGCTGCTAGGTCCCCCGGGGTGGTGGTGCCTGCTTTAGAGGCCCCCAACCCCTGGCCCGGATTTGACCGCCGGGGGGAACCCCGCCCCCAAAGTGCTGGAATCGGGCTGACGTTCCCCATGCGATGGCCTGGAGGTGACATCATTGTGCCAAGCACATTGTTGGGGGACGCTCTAGCGTTCAGCATTAAAACTCTATGATACCTGGCAACCCTAGATATGGGGGAATTTCACATTACCTAGTTTCTCCCGGTTTCAAGCCGGGAGTCTTCCGTTATGAGTTGAACCGGTACAGGGCTGCCGTTTCACACACGGCTTGCCCCTACCGGAAAGGAACCAGATAAGAAGCGGTTTGGCGTTTCACACACGCACCGCTTTGTAGCAACACACACGGGCACGTCCATCGGGTCCACTTCCACATGGAAACTCGCCTGGCCGATCGAGGTGCCAAGTGGATGTAGCGCCAGCCGTCTTTCCCGCGGAAGCGTCCGGCCCGTCGGAAGAAGCTGGCCCGGGGCTTTGGGGGGGGGTGTTTGAGGAGAACCGAGGCGAAGCGGTGGCAGCGCACGGCCGGCAGTCCTCGGGAGCCGTGGGGGAGCAGGAGCGTGGTTCGTCCACGGCGGTGCTCTCGTCGTCGTCTGCCCGCCTGCCTAGCTCCTCGGCCGTGGTGCAGGGCTCCTCGGCGAAGAAGGCACCACCATCCCTCTTGCGGTCTCAACCTGCGCGCAGGGCAGGGGAGGAAGCTGCGGCGGCGCTGGTCTCTGGCTGTGGCCCGCTGCTGGCCCTCGCTGCCAGCTGCCGCATCTCACTGCCGGCTGGCAGGGCGCTGCCCGGAGGAGCCACAAGTGGGGGGGACACGACGCGCGGCCGGCGCCCGCCTCTCCCTCCTCGCCAGCATGCCGGGCGCCACCAGGGGAGAAAGCGCGCCACAGGGAAGTGTCCCGGGCCCGGCAGCCGGATCCAACGCCTTCCCCGCGCCGCGGCAGCTCAGCCCGCTCGCTGAGAGCCGAGTGCGGAAAATCCTCCAGGGGGCAACGGCTCTGGGCATCCAGCGGGCG
The DNA here is from genome assembly GCF_001447785.1 of Gekko japonicus. Lineage (NCBI taxonomy): Eukaryota > Metazoa > Chordata > Lepidosauria > Squamata > Gekkonidae > Gekko > Gekko japonicus. The sequence continues at coordinate 52,114 of NW_015173157.1, forward strand.
CGCCGAGGAAGCGCAATCTGAGGCGGCCGTCCCCTTCTCCGGGTCGCACACTGTCGTTCCTGGTGGCAAGCGAAGCGGCGGCGGCGGCTCCCCCCTTCCGCGGTCTCTCCTTCGGCAGCTGGCGCGGGAAAGGCGCGCAAGCCCGGCTGTCGGCGCTGACTCCTTAGAGGTTCCAGTATAACGTTCAAAAAAAAAAAAAAACCCGCGCGGGCGAAAAAAGCCGGGAAAGAAGTGTATCGGAACCGGGAGAGGGAATGGAAGACTCCTTGGAAGCGGTTGACAAGTAAATCACTTCCCTCCCGGTTCCTATTCGGAACACAGACTTTTGTGTGTGAAATGACAGACCAGAACCCGGTTGAGAATCGGTTCCTTACCGAGAGATAGCCCCTGAAATTCCCCCTGGTTAAAAGTCTTTCCCCCTGACTGAGTCAGTCTGGCCTGCAGCAGGAGAGAGAAGGCCAGAGCATAACTGAGGGAAACTGCTAATTTCTTTGCAGGCCCAAGCCAGAGAAAGGATTCCAGAGCAGTAGCAGGAGCAGCAAGCACTATTGAAGAGCATATGGGAAAGAAGAAACCCTCCATTTCTTTAAGTTAACATTTGGGACTTTCTCTTTTTCCTTGTGCTAACAGATGCCGTTTGCTAAAATTTGCCTTTGTTCTGAGTGCTCTCCCTGAAGGGCAATGAAGAGCCTGTCTTTTCAAATGTTGATATGTTTATAGACATTATCATTCAGTTTTATCTTTAATTGTAAAGTTGCTAGGTTTATGATAAATGTTTGTTATATTTAAAACCATTTAATACCTTGAATGTTTTTTCTTCTATACTTTTAAAGCAATTTCACATTTGTTTGCCGTAAGGGAGCTGTCATATATTGATTTTTTGGGGAAAAACCCATTAGAAAGGGTTACACATATAATCTGCATTTCCCCTTAAGATGAGAGATGACTGCTAGAAACAAAAAATCTCCATGGCTTGTTTTTTTATTTATTTATTGCAAGGCATTCGATTCTGACACTGATTTGTGAATTTGCAATTCAGTCAAACGTCACCACATTCAGCTATAGAATAGGGAAAGTTCCTTCAGCAAGATTCTAGGCCTTAACTAGCTTACAGAAGTGTAAGTAATTTTTAGATAATGTAACATGTTTCATAATGAGTTTGCTCTTTCAAAGCAATGCAAACTGACGTACCAACAAAAAGAGGAGCTTTCTATTTCAACACTCCTTAAAACAGAATTTCATTAGCTGCTCTGGCAGCAGAAGGCAGACACTGATGCTAAATGTCATTTCATTTTCAGGAGCTGGGTCTCCACACCCTGGAAAGTGGTTATACTCTGAAAAAGAATTTTTTAGCATGCTGTGTTTGCTATGGAAGGTTTTGGGGTTGAGTGGAGGAACTCTTGTTTCCAGAGAGAGATAAGAGAAATGGTGCAATATTTTTGGACCAAGTGTTCCTGACAAAACATGGAAACTTTTTCTCATGCAGAATTAAGACTGCACAGTTCTCACGCATATGGTTTTATAAACTCGATCCACAGAACAGAGTGGCACCAGTGTGTCAGAGAATGTGCAAAGTCTAAACATCTCTGCCTTCTCTTTATGCTGGCACAGATCCAGCATCCACAGGTCTCACAAAATGGCCTATCCATCACAAGAAATCCTTTCAAATATTCCAATCAAGTCACTAGCTTTATCACAGTAATCCTGACAACACACTTGTAGGGGAGGTAAGTGCTATTATTGTCCATGCTTTGTGGGGGGTGACACCACCTCAGTGACATGGACGCTCCTGCAGTATGTGTTCATCCTTTATGCCTCTGGTAATGTCAGGAATCCATGCTCACATATGGACAATGAAATGACCCCCTTCTCACAGCAGTGTCACCCCTCCTTGAAACAGGCCACACTGGTGTAGGAGCTAGCTGTAATCTTGGACTCTTCTCTTGCAATCCCAGACATTACCAGTGTACAGAATGAAAGACACAAGCTGCAGTGGCTGAGGTAATGTCAAAAGTGAGCTCCAGCTTATGTTTGAATGAGGTAAGATTTGAACTGTGGTGGCCATCATCATAGTCTCTGTGCAGTCTTACATGAAAGCTACATGTGAAAGGCTCCAGGGCTTGTAGGTGCACAAGGTGCTTCCTTCCTCCCTTAACATTTTTTCCTACTTCTGTCCCATGAAGAGGAAGGGGTGCACCCCTTTCCCAATAGGCCTCTCTTTGTCACAGTGAGGGAAAAAAGTTTCTGAGTGCATTACTTCAAAGGAGCAGAAGGCCATAAAAAACCAACAGAAGCAAGCAGAAGAAATTTTGGTTCACATAACACATGTTTATCACTTTGAAAACCAAGTAAAGACCTGCATATGTGAATGCAACACCACACATCTAACACCACAGACAGAGTTTTCATATCACTCTACATCAGATATACATTTACTACGGAAATACAACGAGCCTTGCATTCGAGGTGGGGAGGGACTGAGGGGCATTTCCTGACAGGAACAATGTGATGAAGGACTGGAAATCTCCAGTTTTGGCCGAGGTTATGAAGCTATGAAGAACAGCTATTTCACTAGGTAGGGAGAAACATTTTGAAGAATAACCAACGAGGACTTTGGTTCACAAATGAACTGATGAGGCACCTGTGGTTTAATTAAGGCTAAAGACCTTGAGATGACTTGTCTGAAGTAGTAGCCTCTCCCCTTAATGTCATCCAGAACTTCCTCAATAGCTCCTTTGACAAGGACCTCCTGAATCTATGAGCCCCTGAGGAGGAATTTAATGGCGTAAGCCTGCTAGATTACTTCTGAAATAATCGCCTCACTTTTCTTTTCCATTTCACAGCCCTCTCCAAATCAAGTTAATGAATATGATCAAAAATACAGAACCCCAAATGTAGAGCCTTATGCTCTACTTCCTAGCCATCCCCATCCTCCTGGGGGTATGGCCAGCCTCAAAGCTGGATGTCCTGTGTCCGCCCCCCCAGAGCCCTTTAAGGAGGACTTCCCTTTTGGTCATGTTGGGAACCCACCCTGCACAACCTGTGCTATGTTCCCCAGGCAGTGACTAAACACCAGCAGCCAGCTGTGATGGTTTTAACAGTGCAAACAAGCATACACAGTAAATATATTATTTGCTTTGGGGAAGGTGAAAATCCCAGGGCCTATCAACCAATGAGCTCTGGGTAACATTTTTTTTCTGGGCCCTTCTTTATGATTTGCTGTAGTCAGAGAGGGCGTTGCTGAATGCCAAGGACCTCTTCAGTGTGCTCCTTTCAATCTGAGCTGCATGCCAGAGACAAGCCTGCAGCCCTCAGGTCTGCATTTCCCACCCATTCTGTGAGGGGCTGACCTCTGGGTATGGGCCACAGAAAGCTGCTAGAGGGCTGGCTAGATGACAGGCAGTGCTAGGCCCAACTGCCCCAAATCATCCTTGCTTCCCCCTCCCTCCCACCCAGGCACAAATCCTCCCCCCAGCCCATGGTTGGGAGCCTGTCTTCTTAATCTATGCAGCAAATGGTCTGACAGCACCTGATTTCCTAGAAGCGTTGAAACTAAGCCTGAGCCCAGCTAAGCTGGACGGGAGACTGCTGTAAGAGTAATAGAAATCACTCTGAGCTTTCTGAAGGAAGAGTGAGACATCATCAGTAGCAACTATATTTGGGGGAAGTAAATACTTTGATCCATTCTGTAGTACATTACATCCTTATTATCTGGACAGGCTTTGGGATACCTAACACATTCTAATGACTTTTAAATCCGGGAAAACAACAATGGTGCTCAACTGGTTTGCTGTGCCATAGGTTTACATGGAACCCACACAGTGAACTCAGATAGAGAGGAGATTCAAACCCAATTCATATGTGACTACACCATATCTGACAAGTCCTGTATGTGTGACATATGTAGAGAGACAAATCAATGGGTATAGAGGGATAGGGGGAGTGCTGTCCCTACTCATGACGACTGAATGAGCAGGCCCTGTATACACCCATGTGTATTTACCTGAATGTAGGCCTAGCACAAGTGTGCCGGCTCCTACTCCCCCCATATGCATGTTGGCTTGTCTCTACATATGCCATGCCTAAAGGGCTACTAGGTAGCTGAAAACCCACAGCATCCCCTCAGTATAGGCAACTGGCTACTGAGCAAAGGCCCTAGGAAATGCATCAGCTTATTTCCTTGTGGCCAACCTCCATGCACATACTCTCCTGCTCTGATCTGTGGCTTGTCCAGCTATCTTGTGGCCAGTGACCTTGGCTTTGATTCTTCACGTCTGTTATAAAAGGTGCTGTCATCTTTTTTTTTTTTAAAGGCTTCTGTTCGGTGCCTTTAACAACAGTTTAATGTGCATATTATAATAAGAGAACATAAGAGAAGCCAATGTTGGATCAGGCCAATGGGCTACCCAGTCCAACACTCTGTCACGCAGTGGCCAAAAATACCAGGTGACATCAGGAGTTCCACCAGTGGGTTCAGGACACTAGAAGCCCTCCCGCTGTTGCCCCCCCTCCCCAGCACCAAGAATACAGTGCATCACTTGCCCCAGACCAAGAGTTCCTTGTGGCTAATAGCCACAATGTTTATCCAATTCTCTCTTGAAGCTGTCCATGCTTATAACTGCTGCCACCTCCTGTGGCAGTGAATTCCATGTGTTAATCACTCTTTGGGTGAAGAAGTACTTCCTTTTATCTGTTCTAACCCAACTGCTTAGCAATTTCATTGAGTGCCCACGAGTTTTTGTATTGTGAGAAAGGGAGAAAAGTACTTCTTTCCTTACCTACTCTATCCCATGCATAATCTTGTAAACCTCTATCATGTCACCCCTCACTTGTCGTTTCCCCAAGCTAAAGAGCCCCAAGTGCTTTAACCTTTCTTCATAGGGAAAGTGTTCCAACCCTTTTATCATTCCAGTTGCCCTTTTCTGTACTTTTACCAATGCTATAATATCCTTTCTGAGGTGTGGTGACCAGAATTGCACACAGTATTCCAAATGAGATTGCACCATCAATTTATACAGGGGCATTATGATACTGGCTGATTTGTTTTCAATTCCCTTCCTAATAATCCCCAGCATAGTGTTCTTGGTCAGTCTCCACCAGTTCAGGCTCCATCATCATGTATTTATAATCAGGATTTTTGGCCCCAATGTGCATCACTTTGCACTTGACCACACTGAACCCCATTTGCCACGCTGACGCCCACTCGTCCATCCTCGACAGATCATTTTGGAGTGCCTCACAATCCTCCCTTATCTTCGTGCCATGAAATCTTAACCTGCTCATTGCTACATGCCAAGCTGCAGTTAAAGATAAAGGAGCAGCCAAGGCTGTTCTTTCCCCTCTTCCTAGCCCAACTGAAACCCTAGCGAGAACTGCTGCATCTGCCCATCTCCTCTTCTGGGGCTACCTGAAATCGTCCTGGCTGAAGCGTACGAAGTGCTTTGAACATTCCTTAAAGAGTTATACAAAGGTCATAAGTATTATCAGGATGGGATTACTTCCGAGGATTTCTCTTCTCCCTGCTTCTGCTGTGAAAAACAATACAGAAAGGAAGAGGCGGCAAAACTTTACAGGAGCATGGTTATCACCAGAGCTCACTGAAAATCAAAGAGAATCAGGCAAGATTTGCCTCCCCCCACCATGGCCCTAGCTAACAATTAGTCCCATAGACTCAGGCTAATTAAACCATCTGAGCATTTGACGTCAAACAAGAATTTCAGAGAACACATTGCATTTTTAAGTATAAACAAGCTGCACAGCTTTTCAGAAGCAGCAAAATCTCTTTTTGAACCATCAAAGTTAAACCTGGTGTCATCAAACAGTGCTAGATGTAGGAGGGGGAAATAAGGCTTAATTGCCAGAGAAACAGGCAAAGTACTGATTGAATGAAATTTTAAAAAGAGTGAAGTGCTAATAAAAACAAGAAGGGGGCATGCAACCCACCAGGAACATCGGAGCGGACCACTTTCATTTCAGTGAGGCTTGTTCAGGAAAAAAACTTTGTATGCTGCACTTAAATAGCTCTGCAATACTGAGGACCACCATTCTGGCTTGCTTTTTTTTACAAAACAGACATTTCAATTATATGGCCAGCACATGGACAGATATTAAATTAAAGCTCAGCTACTGAATTAAAGCTTAGCTACAGAATTTGTGGCTGCAGTACAACTGTACATATGCGTGAGGGAGAGCTTTGCCCTTGGGATGAGAACAGGTTGCAGTTGCTTCTCCACTGCAGTTGCTTCCACTGCTAAAGAGGCAAACAGCATTTCAGCTTAGATTTAAAAAAAATAGTAGCTTGCCCTTTTCAGCATGCACAGGAAACTTCAAAGAAATGTGTGGCTCGTCATTATTTTTCTCTATTGCTTCCATTCTTGATGACCAGCTTGGAGTGCATCAGGCACCACTAGTGGTCTTCGAACTAAGCTTAAGTCACCACGCCCAGTGACTTTTTACACTGGAAAAGTGAGGAGGATTTGAATGGTATATTTTCTGTTAACACAGCCTTTTGCATGTCATTCCCTTGAATGTAACAGATGGCAGCGTATGGATGGTGGATAAGAGTCATCTTGAGATATGTGTAAGTGAGAGATGTAAAGATAAGTGTAAGTGAGAGATGTAAAAGTGATTGCACCACTTGGGAACAGTGATCATAATGTTGTTGAGTTCAACATTTGTATAAATAGGGAACTGGCCAAAAAGACTGACACAACCACTTTTAACTTTAAAAGGGGTAACTTCTCTGATATGAGAGGACCTGTGGGGAGGAAACTGAAAGGAAAAGTAGAAAGGGTCAAAACCATTGGGGAAGCTTGGAAACTATTTAAAACTACGATCCTAGAAGCTCAAAAAAAAAATATTCCGCAGGTTAGGAAAGGCACAAACAGGTATAGGAAAAAGCCTGCATGGTTAACAAACAAAGTAATGGAAGCTGTAAAAGGTAAAAAGGATTCCTTTAAGCAGTGGAAAGCTAGTAGGGTTGCCAAGTCCCGCAAACTCACCAGCGGGGGAGGCTCCGATGGGTCCGGGAGCCGGCTCTGGATGCGCGCGCTATATGCCATATGGTTCCCCCCCCCGACGATCTGGGCCACGCCCCCAACATGAGCGATGTGGCTGCGTCACCTCTGGTGACACAGCTTTGGGGGGCGGAGTTCCCCCCGGGGCCCGATTCGGCTGCGGCGGAAATCGGGCCTCCAAAGCGGGGTTTCCCCGCCTCCCGCCCCCACTTGGCAGTCGTAAAAGCTAGTCAGAGTGAGGCTGATAAAACAGAACACAGGCTATGGCAAATAAAATGCAAGTCTGTGGTCAGGCAGGCAAAAAGGGAATATGAGGAGCATATAGCAAAAAACATAAAAACCAACAATAAAACTTTCTTCAAATACATTAGAAGCAGCCAGGGAGGCAGTGGGGCCCTTGGATGACCAAGGGGTAAAAGGAGTACTGAAGGATGATAGGGAAATGGCTGAGAAGCTAAATGCATTGTTTGCCTCTGTCTTCACTGTGGAAGATGAGAAGTGCTTGCCCACTCCAGAACCACTGATTTCGGGAGGGGTGTTGAAAGACCTGAGTCAGATTGAGGTGACGAGAGAGGAGGTCCTAAAACTGATAGACAACTCAAAAACTGATAAATCACCAGGCCCAGATGGCATACATCCGAGAGTTCTGAAAGAACTCAAATGTGAACTTGTAGATCTCCTGACAAAGATATGTAATCTTTCCTTAAAATCTGCCTCCATTCCTGAGGATTGGAAGGTAGCAAATGTCACTCCCATCTTTAAAAAGGGTTCCAGAGGAGATCCGGGAAATTACAGGCCAATCAGTCTGACGTCGATACCGGGTAAATTGGTGGAAACCATTATTAAGGAAAGAATTAGTAGGCACATAGATGAACAAAACCTATTGAGGCAGACTCAGCACGGTTTCTGTAAGGGAAGATCTTGTCTCACTAACCTGTTAGTGTTCTTTGAGGGGGTGAACAAACATGTGGACAAGGGGGATCCAATAGATATTATTTACCTTGACTTCCAGAAAGCTTTTGATAAAGTTCCTCATCAAAGGCTCCTAAGTAAGCTCAAAAATCATGGGATAGAAGGACAAGTCCTTTTATGGATCAAAAACTGGCTAATTCATAGAAAACAGAGAGTGAGTATAAATGGGCAATTTTCTCAGTGGAGGGTGGTAAGCAGTGGGGTACCGCAGGGATCAGTACTTGGTCCACTGCTTTTTAACTTGTTCATTAATGATTTGGAGATGGGAGTAAGCAGTGAAGTGGCTAAATTTGCGGATGATACAAAGTTGTTCAGGGTGGTGAAAACCAGTGAGGATTGTGAGGCACTCCAAGGGGATCTGTCAAGGATGGGCGAGTGGGCGTCAACATGGCAAATGGGGTTCAATGTGGCCAAGTGCAAGGTGATGCACATTGGAGCCAAAAATCCTAAATATAAATACACATTGATGGGGTCTGAACTGGCAGAGACTGAGCAAGAGAGAGATCTTGGAGTTGTAGTGGATAACTCACTGAAAATGTCGAGACAGTGTGTGACTGCAATAAAGAAGGCCAATGCTATGCTGGGGATTATTAGGAAGGGTATTGAAAACAGATCAGCCAATATAATAATGCCCCTATATAAATCAATGGTGAGACCTCATTTGGAATACTGTGTGCAGTTCTGGGCACCACACCTTAAAAAGGATATTATAGCTTTGGAAAAAGTGCAGAAAAGGGCAACTCGAATGATAAAAGGGTTGGAACACTTTCCCTATGAGGAAAGGTTAAAGCGCCCCTATATAAATCAATGGTGCGACCTCATTTGTAATACCGTGTGCAGTTCTGGTCACCACACCTTAAAAAGGATATTATAGCTTTAGAAAAAGTGCAGAAAAGGGCAACTCAAATGATTAAAGGGTTGGAACACTTTCCCTATGAGGAAAGGTTAAAGCGCTTAGGGCTCTTTAGCTTGGAGAAACGATGACTGAGGGGAGACATGATTGAGGTTTATAAGATTATGCATGGGATAGAGCAGGTAGAGAAAGAGGTACTTTTCTCCCTTTCTCACAATACAAGAACTCGTGGGCACTCCATGAAATTGCTGAGTGGTCAGGTTAGAACGGATAAAAGGAAGTACTTCTTCACCCAAAGAGTGATTAACACATGAAATTCACTGCCACAGGAAGTGGTGACGGCTACAAGCATGGACGGCTTCAAAAGGGAATTAGATAAGCATATGGAGCAGAGGTCCATCAGTGGCTATTAACCACAAGGTATAGATAGGGGCTCTGGGGCAAATAATGCTCTGTCTTCTTGGTGCTAGGGGGGGTCAACCGTGGGAGGGCTTCTAATGTCCTGGCCCCACTGGTGGACCTCCTGATGCCACTGGTATTTCTGGCCACTGTGTGACACAGAGTGTTGGACTGGATGGGCCTTTGGCCTGATCCAACATTGGCGTCTCTTATATTCTTATGTCCCATTTATTATAGGAGAGTTTCCTAGTGGATTATGCCAAACAGACAAAACAAGAGAGATTTCTACTAAAGAGCAATGTGAAGCCTATATAGTGTGACAGACAATCTCATCCAACATAATCTAGAGTAAATCTGCTGACTATACCTGATACCACACATTCCAGATCATATTGTGGTATTATGGCCCCATTCACACGGAGGATTTGCCATGGGAGAGCAACGAGTGCATGCCGGATTTTCCAGGCGCGATCACACCGCAACATCTGGGAAGCGTAGTGCACCAATGGCTAACCCGTGGCTTCTCGCTGAAGATGCGGAGTAAAAAACTACCACATACGATGTACTAGTTTTTGGAAAACGCGGGGCAAGGGCGTCTGATCGCGTTTCCGCTAGAAACCGATGGCATCTGGCATCCGCCCATGTCCCGTTGCAAACTGGATTTTTTAAAAAGTCTCCACAGGATGCGCACAAACGATCATGCACATGCGCAAACTTCGGTGAAACAAAAAAAAATTCCTGTTTGCCACGGAAGCGCCGCTGCATGATTGCCGGTGTGATCGCGCCATGCCACTTCTTTGCCGCGCTGCAGACTAGCCGTGTGATTGGCACCTAACGGCCTAACCCCAGGACTTCGACGGGACGTCTGATCGGGCTGCTGTGCGTTACTTTGTTCCGGGGCAAACAGCCACGCTTCCCCCCCGCATTTTCCAGCCCGTGTGACTGGGGCCTCTGTAGCTTTTTATCTACAGCAAATAGCACCCCCAGGTTCCACTCTAATAACTGCTATTGTTCTTTGATAACTTGTTTCCTGTACATTCTTCTAAGAATGCAAATGGAAGCTCACGTTTATTGCAAGCCAAGATATAAACTGGTGCAAAAATACGCAAACTCCATTCAGTTTTCCCCTCTGCAATGCATTAAAACTGATCTTAATTAAAACTGACCAAGTTTTATCTGAACTATCTATTTGTATGAATGTCTGTGAGACCTTTCATAAGGATGGAGTCCTGGGGGGTTGTAAATTGGGCAGCCTGAGGACCCTGGATGGTGAGAACAGTATCTTTTCTGACAGGGTGGAGAAATACTTAATCACTGCTATAAAAAATAGCAATGCAAAGGAAATGTAGTCTTCAAGGTCATAGTATCCAAGTGCGAGATGCAGTCTTTGAGCCACAACCAGATGAATCCTTCTGGTTTAAGTAAGGCTATTTGTGAATAAATGGATCAAGGTGTGCAGCCTGCTTACTCTGGAGAAGTCCAATTGATTGTAAAGGAAATGTTTTGTTAACCAAACCTTACAAGCTGCGTAAACCTCCAGCCCAGATGGAGAATCCTGGATTGTTGCCAGGCCTCCACGGATCCTTAGCACAAAGTATAGTACGATGACATGAAAAATACTGGCAGGGAATTAAATTATTATGACCATGTTATTAGTATATATATTTTTTTTACCTGGCACAGAAGTTCCTAGTGCAACAAATACCACTGCAGTTACTGAATCCTTCAGGCCAATGGTGCAGCCAAAATGGGATGCCAAGTCCCCGATGAACGCTGTCAGGAGACCGATCATTAAGATGGATACAACAAAACAAGCCCAACCGTTCCAGTAGTCCGTGGGGGGGACAAAGGCAAAAAGGACTTTCCAGAAGACGGTCAGAAAGTGCATCACATAATCGAAGCAGGAGGGCAGCTTCTCTTCCCCACATTCATCATCGTCGTCATCCTCACCTGGAAAGCAAACAGTACCAGAAAGTGAGTGGGTGAGTGAGAGAGAGAGCAAGAGAGATCAGTGGAAAGTTGCTTTTTTATTTCTGGCCACCTAGAGCTGGTACATACAGCCACCATATTTATGGTGTACACTTCCGTGATAGCAAGGCTACGGAAAGTCTCGTATGAGATCTTGGAAGAGATCTTAGAAGAGACTGGAATGGACAACCATTTACTAGATGGGTGAACGGTCTTATGCAGAATAAGGCAGTTTTATATGATTATATAAGGTTTTATTATTTTTATACAAGGAAGCTGCTGGTGCTGGCTCAAGAAATGTTGGTGGCTATCATGGAAAAACAAAAATGCACCCTCCCATATCCGATAACCACAGCACACACAGAGTGTCCCCCAAAGGTGATGGCACACATAAATCCATGTGTTGTTGATGTAATGAAGCACTCCATTGAAGGGATTGGTTTATGCTCCAGTTAGCTTTTAACATTTCACAAAATCAGAGTTATAACTCCCAACCATTGCATTTTAAAGGATCAAGAGCATTTGCTCCATTCACAGTTTAAAATTGGGCCCAAATGAAAGAGCCTAAAGGGGTCGAGTGATTGAGTGGTACTGAAACCTTCCTTACAGCAACATGTATTCCTGCTGTCCCAACACTTCCAGTAACTTTCCCCTCAGCTGAGCTCCATTCTGTATCAGACCACTTTTGCTAGTCCCCTGTGCTATGTGAGCCTTCTGTCCTCCGAAGATGTGGCTTACCAGAGCAACTCTATTGTTCCCTGCTCACAAGTTTCAATTCCTTATCCAGAAGACCATATGTTTTTTCTCCATTACCAATATCTATTTGGAAGGAGTCTTCAATAAACAAGGTTTTGTGGCAGAACTTTTTGTTTCCTCAGTGGATGCAATTTTAGTTCTTGATGCATTGTTGAGTATAAACTGATGTAATCTTATAAAAGCGAGGAGCCAGAGAGCACTGGACATCTGTTAAAGCCTGAAGCATTCAGGTGTCCTTGTTATGTGGCTGCCACGTTTTCTCAGGAAGGCAATGATCCCTTTTAAAGGGATGAAAGAAAAATACCATTCTCTTGTAATCAGAGGCACTTGCACAGAAAGATACTGGCCTTTTCTGAAATACACATGACATAAATACTTCTCCTGCATACCTACATTATCCAACCGATCTCTTGTTCTCATTTCTCCTTATTATAGAAAAACAAATCCCGGTAGCAGGTCCATAATATGATTTCTTTCCAAAATTTAAACCCTGCCTTTCTGCTCTTACCAGGGCCATCATGGCAGAGAACATATTAAAAATACGCATAATATCAACATGTCTTAAAAACCATTAAAACTAACCAAAACACATAATTAAACAATTTAAACCAAGCTAAAATACACATTCAAAAACATAAACACAACAATTAAAACATAGGACAGGAAGGAGGGATTACTGAGGGAAGGTCAGACAGAACAAAAAAGTCTTCTCCCACCGGTGGACAATGGCAACAAAAGGTGAGTTTCTCTGGAAAAACAGTTCGTGAGTTTTAATGCCACAAGCTATAATATTGTGCTGTGGCCTCCTACTTCATTTGGAAGGTCAATCTAAATTGATGAGGACATTGCAAAATCCAAAGTCCATATTGGTTAAAGCTGAAACTATATATTGTGAGGCAAACATGGGGCTCCCAAGCCTGTGTGTGTCACGAAACAGTAATGCTGCAGGGGTGGGCCATCTGCAGGGGGAAACTGGTGGATGGGATGGGCTACTTCACCCTTTCCCCTGCCAGCCAGTAGGGTTAAGCATTTCCACATTTGCCAAGTCTCTCCTGCCAACTCCCCAGCCATGTGTTAAAGCTAAAGCACAAATGCGTTTTCCTAAATATCTCTCTGCCAGTCATTAAATGTATTATGTAATCATAATATATTAAAATATAAAGTTCGTAATAATAAAAAGGTTTGTTCTCAAGCTACGGAAATAAGTTCATCTTTTTTAGGAAGGATGTTGACAAGCTCGAGTGTGTCCAGAAGAGGGCAACCAGGATGGTGAGAGGGTTGGAATCCAGGTCTTATGAGGAAAGGCTGAAAGAGTTGGGTATGTTTAGTTTGGGAAAGAGAAGGCTTAGAGGGGACATGATTGCAGTCCTCAAATATTTGAAGGGCTGTCATGTAGAAGATGGAGTAGATCTCTCTTGCTCCGGATTGCAAGACTAGATCTAACGGCTAAATATCAGGAGAAACTTCCTAACTGTAAGAGTGGTTGAGTAGTGGAACAGTCTGCCTTGGGAGGTGGTGGATGCTCCTTCGCTGGATGTTTTCAAGTGGAGGCTGGATGACCATATTTTGGGTATGTTGTAGGGCTATCTTTTGGCAATGCTCCTGCAGAGTGCAGGGGGTTGGACTAGATGACCTGCAACATCCCCTCCAACTCTAACATTCTATGATTCTATCTGCCACTCTAACATTCTATGATTCTATCTGCCCACCAATTTGTTATCTAGCCAAGAGAGTCAATCTCCACCTTTGCCATTCTGGAATATAATGCAATACAGGCATGGCAACCTGGAATTTATTTAATTATTTAAAACATTTATAAGATGCCTTTCCTCCTTATGGACATCAAGACAGCTTGCAATATAGATAAAATACATAAAACCCAAACTTTAAGATCACAGTTGAGGACTGCTAGTAAATTAACCAAATGTGGCCCTACAGAAAACGGTCTTCAATTGCCTCCTAAAGATGTGTGGGGGTCAGGTGCACCTTCCTGGGAGGCTGCCACTGAAAAGGCCCTCTCTTCAATACCCACCAAATGAGCTTCTTTGATTGATAGGACAGATAGTTGGGCCCTCCCCTGCAATCTTAATTCCTGGGCAGGAACATATGGGTTAGGGATGCCAGCGTTCAGGTGGGACCTGGGGATCCCCTGGAATTACACCTCTTCTCCAGACTACAGAAATCAGTTCCCCTGAAGAAAATTGATGTTTTGGAGAATGAGCTCTATGGCACTTACCCCACTGAGGTCTCTGTCCTCCCCAGGCTCCACCCCCCAAATCACCAAGAGTTTCCCAGCTAGGTCTGGCAACCCTACACACCCATCCCCCTCCAGTGGCCAGGGGGGACCTGGCAACCCTAAGTCCCAAATCATGTACAGCTTTAAAGGTCAAAACCAACACCTTGAATTGGGCTTGGAAGTGGATCGGTAACCAGTGTAATTGCTGTAGTATTGGGGCTACATGCTCCTGAAATGAAATTACCATCACTGTGAAGTAATGAAGCACAGAAATTCTGACTCTTTCTTCATTGTACAGAACAAAGGGAACTAGAGCTGGGTATTATTCCTTCCAGTCATGCCAGGGCCCTTCAGTAATTGACTAGGTCACAGCAAATGAAGAAAACATTTACTTCTTACTAAGGAGAGAAGTAAGACACACCCTGTATCTTTCGCTCAATATTTCTGCAAATTTAAAGGCCAGAGATTTTCTTGCAGCTCCAGTCCCATCTGGCAGTGCACATTTACATCTTGGTTCTCTCCTTAATAACTAATGAGGAGTAGCATACCTAAGGGATAATATGGCAAGTGTTAAGAGAAGAAATACCACATAGGACGGCACATTGCAATGATGTGCACTCAAGCACTACCCCTCTGTATGATGGTGCTAAACTGCTAGCATAGTTTCAGATTTTCCCAGGTCCATATATTCCAGGATTATGAGATGCCTGTCCCGAGATCAGAGTGCACTGGGGGTAAGAGCTTCTTTAAAATGCTTTAAAAGGATTTAAAGCATTATGGTTTAAAGTACTTTTAAAAAAACCTACATTAACACAACCTTTGTGCTAATAAATTGAGTCACCCTCCCAGCTCTGCTTGGAAGCCTTTTCATGTTAAATTCTGCCAAAGTGCTTTATGGGGAGAGATGGAGAACCAGGACAACAAAAATCCATTAAGCGAATCAAAAACATGCCACTAGGAATAATTTACTGTATAGGTATATATTAAGAGATCAGTGCCAAGTCTTAGTTGAACGACTCCTTGGGCATTAAGAAGCTAAAGTTGGCCCAAATGTGTGAATACATTATGGAGCATAGCATGCATTCCTTCGAAGTGAGGTCCCCAGCACAAGAAGCTGCTGAGGATCCCATGGATACAAAAGACCCTTATGTGAAGAGGATGGGTGCCAGGTAAGCTCTCCTTGAGAGCTTCTCATTTTAATCACCATTGAGCCAGCTCTCCTGTAAGTCAGCTCTTTCCAAATGAATTAACATAACTGAAAATCAAGTTAGTGAAAAGCTGAATAAGGCTGAAAATCACAAGGGCCAGTTTGGTGTAGTGGTTAAGTGCGCGGACTCTAATCTGGGAGAACTGGGCTTGATTCCCCACTCCTCCACTCGCACCTGGCTGGATGACCTTGGGCAAGCCATAGTTCTGATAAGAGCTGTTCTTGAAAAAGAGCAGTTTCTGTCAGAGCTCTCTCAGTCCCACCTACCTCACAGGGTGTCTGTTGTGGGGAGGGGAAGGGAAAGGAGTTTGTAAGCCGCTCTGAGACTCCTTTGGGTAGTGAAGGGCGGGGTATAAATCCAATATCTTCTTCTTCTTCCTGCTATTTTTAAAATTTCCATCATTCCAAAGATCCACCAAGACAGATCACAAGATTATCAGGAAGCAAAAATTAATGTATTATAAATAGAATTAAACAGCCATTATCAGCTTAAAACTAGAAAGACAGGTTGCTTACCTGTAACTGGTGATCTTCGAGTGGTCATCTGTGCATTCACACCCTTGGGATACACTGCGCCTGCGCTGAACCTTCTCGGTACCGATAGCTAGCAAAAAGGGATTTTCGCGCCTCTCCCAGGTCACGCGCCGACTCCACTGCGCATGACCAAGGAGGGGCACGCAGATCCCGCCAGTTCCTTCTGACCGCCGCCCAACAGCCTTCAAAGAAACAAGATGAAGGGCCGAGAGCAGAGGGGAAGGAGGGCGGGTGGTGTGAATGCACAGATGACCACTCGAAGATCACCAGTTACAGGTAAGCAACCTGTCTATCTTCTTCGTGGTCTCTGTGCATCACACCCTTGGGAGAATAGCAAGCAATAACTCTTACCTGGAGGAGGGGCCGAGGCCCTACACCTGCGCCGTCTGCAAAATAGACCGACCCAACGCCACACGACGAGTAGACCGGACATCAAGGGCATAATGCTTCACGAAGGTGAGCGGAGTAGCCCAAGTCGCAGCGTTGCAGATGTCCTCCAATGGCATACCTCTCATGAAAGCTGTAGAAGCCGCTACCGCCCTGGTAGAGTGGGCGCGAAGCTGACCTGGAAGAGGTTTCTTAGCCAAAGCGTAACACAGTTTGATCACTTCCACGATCCATCTAGACAGAGTCTGGGAAGAGATCTTCTTGCCCCGTGCGGGCATACTGTGAGCCACAAACAAAGCTGGAGACTGGCGAAAAGACTTAGTTCTGCCCAAATAAAATAGCAACGCTCTCTTAACATCCAGAGAGTGCAATTTCCGTTCCTCTTCATTAACGGGAGACGGAAAGAACGATGGCAGAACTATATCTGAGCGTAAATGAAATTCCGAAACGACTTTTGGCAGAAAGGAGATATCCAAAAACAACGATACTCCATGTGGGGAAAAACTCAAATATGGTGGATCACACCTTAGAGCAGACAACTCGCTGACTCGACGAGCAGAAGTAATGGCCACCAAAAACGCAGTTTTGAGCGATAACAACTTCAGAGAACACGTGGCCAACGGTTCAAAGGGTTTACCCATCAAAAAACGCAAAACTAAAGCCAAATCCCAGGCCGGAGTCGGAAGACGACGAGGAGGGTACAGGCGAATAAGACCCTTACAAAACTGTTTCGTCTGGGGGTGCGAGAAAACTGAAAAGCCATCAATAGATGGATGAAAAGCCGACACCGCAGCTAAATACACCTTAACTGAAGAAAAACTGAGTCCCAAGTCCATTCTGGACAAAATAAACGCAAAAATAGACCTCAAATCCACTGGCGGAGGAGGTAAATTGGAAGCACTCAGGTACTGTAGGAATAAATCCCACTTCTTTGCGTAAGACGTCCTAGTAGACAGTTTACGACAATTCAACAGGACCTCATTGATACGGTCATCCATCACTGAAAGCGTATTTCCCATAGAGTCAACTTGAGACTCAGAGGATCGTAGTGAAGGACCTGGCCTTCCTGAGCTTGGAGGAGATCCAACTCCTGCGGGAAGTGTACGAAGGATCCCTTGGCTAACCGCAGCAGTGTCGGAAACCACACCTGCCGAGGCCACCAGGGGGCTACCAGGAGACAATGGGGCTTGTCCTGTTGTATTTTCACAAGCACCCTGTGGAGCAGCGGAATCGGAGGAAATAGGTATAGAAAGTCGTGAGCCCACGACATCAACAGACCGTCCCCCATTGACAGAGGGTCCAACCCCGCTCTGGAGCAAAACCTGGGACACTTCTTGTTCAATCGAGTTGCAAAAACATCGATGTGGGGATGTCCCAGATGTTGAAAAAGAGGAAGGAGATACTTTGAGTTCAACTCCCATTCGTGGTCCGATGCTCCCCCTCTGCTCAGGAAATCCGCTTGTTGGTTCAAAGTTCCTGGCAGATGGGCAGCTTGGAGAGTGATGTTCCAATGAAGGCACTCTTCCCATATGTCCATAGCTAGCCTGCAAAGGGACCTGGACACGGTCCCGCCCTGGCGATTGATATAAGCCATCGCAGTTGTGTTGTCCGTAAAAATCAACACAGCTTTTCCTACAACCTGTCTGAGTAAGGATCTGAGGGCAAATTTTACGGCCAGCAGTTCCAGATAGTTGATATGATGACTCTTCCAAAGGGGTTGCCATGGAGCACCCACACAAGTGTCGTCTGTATGAGCACCCCAACCCCACAGGGAGGCATCTGTGGTGATGGACATTACGGGAACGATCGGTTGGAACGGTGCACCCGCCAACAGATTGGTGTCCACGAGCCACCACTGCAGGGAGACGAGGACCTGCGGAGGCACTACCAGTTGAAGGCTCGGAGGATGGATGGAAGGGCGAAATTTCTTTAGAAACCACAGCTGCAACGGGCGCATGCGAAGGCGTGCATATTCGATCACGGAAGTGGTGGCTGCCATGAGACCCAAGATCCGCTGAATGTGGACCGCTGATGTCACGTTGGACTGGAACAAACGTTGAATTTCCAGACGAATGGTATCTGCCCGTTGGCGAGGAAGGTACGCCCGAGTGGCTAGGGAGTCTATGACAGCTCCTATGAACTGCACGCGAGTTGCAGGTTGCAGCATGGATTTCTGTAAATTCACCAGAATTCCAAGGGAGGATAGGACCGACAATGTGATGGTGATGTGCTGAAGGAGACATTCTCTTGAATCTGCCACCATCAACCAGTCGTCTATATACGGAAAGATCTGAATGCCCTGAAGGCGAAGATGAGCGACGACAACCACCATTACCTTCGTAAAAACCCTGGGGGCGGTAGAGAGCCCGAATGGAAGGGCTTTGAATTGGTAATGGTCCTCCCCGACTGCGAATCTGAGGAACTTTCTGTGACGAGGATGGATGGAGACGTGAAAATAAGCGTCTTTGAGATCTAAAGTGACCATCCAAGTCCCTGGAGACAGGAGTGGTAAAATGCTTTGCAACGTGGTCATGCGAAACTTTCTGTAAATGATGAACCGATTGAGAAAACGAAGGTCCATGATTGGACGAAGTCCTCCGTCCTTCTTGGGGACCGTGAAATATTTGGAATAAATCCCGCGGCAACAATCCGCCATCGGGACTTTCTCTATAGCGTTTTTTTGTGTCAGCGATTGTACCTCCTGTAGCAGGGCAGGAGACGCCGGGGTTCTGATAAAACGGGAGATTTTGGGAGTCAGAGAAAACTCTATGAGATAGCCATCTCTTATTATAGAGTGCACCCATTTGTCCGTAGAAATGGCGAGCCATGCGTGCAGGAAGGGTGCAAGGCGAGTCTGAGCAGTAAGGTTGAAGTCAAAGTCCCTGTTTGGGATTCTTAGGGAATTTCGACTTATAGGCACCGGACGATTGTCCCTTATTTTTCGGGGGAAAAGACCGTGACTGAGAGGGAGGTCTTTGCCATTGATCCGTAGGTGATTTGTTGTACGGTTGCCTGGTCGACCAAGGTTGCCTAGGCCACTGCTTGGATTTCGAGTATTTGGTCGTGGGGGAGATCCCCAAACTCTTGGACGTCTTGATACTCTTATCCATTTCCTGCAGAACCGTGTCAGTGGTGGAGCTAAACAATCCAGAACCTTCAAAGGGAAGGTCTTCCACCGAGGATCTGGTGTCATATGGCAATGATGAAGAGCGGAGCCAGGCATGTCTGCGTAACGCTACAGAGGTTGCTAGAGTCTTACTAGCGGATTCCAGGGAATGCTTGGCAGCACTAATTTGGTGTCTAGCCAAGACCATCCCTTCATTCTGAATCCTTTTAATCTGAGGTTGGCACTCTTTGGGCACGTGCGGGAGGAAATCATTCAAACGCTTCCATAAATTGAATTGATAACGGCCCATGCAGGCGGCATAGTTCGCCGTTTTAATGCCCATTGCACCGACAGTGTAGAATTTTCTACCAACCGAATCCAACTTTTTTCCTTCTTTGTCTGATGGAGTAGAGTGGCTCGCTTTTCCTTTCGTGGACGAGGAAACGACCAAAGAATTGGGCTTAGGATGTGTGTATAAAAACTCAGCCCCTGATTCCTGGACCTTGTACATGTGATCCAGACGCTTATTAGAGACATTAATGGAGGCTGGACGAGTCCAAAAGTCCTTGGTAGTTTGCAAGAGAACTTTTGTCATTGGTAGAGCCACGGAGGGCGAAGTGTTAGAGTGCATAATGTCAAAAACGTTATCATCCACAAAACTGGCAACGAGAGTAGGAGTCATAGATAGATCTAATGCCATGCGTTGAATAAAATCTCCATAAGACTTAACATCCTCTGATGGAGAAATAGGTAAATCCGCTTCCACATCTTGCGAGGTGGGCTGTGCATCTACATCCTCGATATGTTCAGAAAAGCCATCTGAATCGGAGGATACATTGGATGGTTCTGGAGATGATTCGAGTAATTCAGGTTGAGACGGTGCCGGTGTGTTAATCGGGGGCACAACCGGGTCTGGTGGATGCGTCGGTATCGACTGCTTCGATACCGATGGTCGATCTTGAAAGCGCGAAATGCGGGATGACACCGACTGACGATCCCATTCAGGTGGGGGTGGTATCGGGAGTGCCCAAGGGTATGGGTATCGATTCCCGTACAAATAATGCCATTGCCTCTCATCCCAAGTCAGGGGAGGAGAAGTTGGTCGGTGCCGATCCTCGACTCCACGTTCTGGGGAGGCATGAGAGGATTGACGGCTCGACATATCAGATTGCGACTGATTTGTCTGTTGAGTAAGGTCGATGTCGAGATCCGAACCGATCGGGTGAGGTTCTTGCGTGGGATCTCGACCCTGACTAGCCGAAACCTTATGGACTTTGGGTTTGTCCGTTTTAGGTTTCTTCGACTGCTGTGAGTCTTTGCCCTGCTTCCGGATCTTGGAAGGTACGGGGTGGTCCTTTATCGGCGTCGATCGTTTCGGTGCCGAAGCATCGATTGCGACCGTCGACGTCGATGATCCCGGAACGGGAGGACAAGTGTCCGCAGCCAAGGTGGACATCGAGGCGTGCCCGGACGTGTCCAACGGTGAAGAGGACTGTGGAGATAGTGCCTTCTCCATCAGGGCCAAGTGTAGACGAGCTGCCCTGTTTTTTCTCGTCTGGTTCGAAAACTTTCGGCAATGTCTGCACTTAGAGACACAGTGCGACTCCCCTAAACAAACGAGGCAAAGCGAGTGCCCGTCGGTGGGGGATATTTTAAGGCCGCAAGTCCTACACCGTTTGAAACAACCCCACCGCGGGGCCATAGGCCAGCGGGAGGGGAACGTAAATAAAGAACAAACACCGAAAGAAAAATGCTAACTACAAAAATAAAGAAAGAGAAACTAACTAAACGCAAGTTTAGCAAAAAAAGTTTGGTACTTAGCAGACCGAGGCAGAAGGCGTCCTACCAGCGCGGCGGTCAGAAGAGAACTGGCGGGATCTGCGTGCCCCTCCTTGGTCATGCGCAGTGGAGTCGGCGCGTGACCTGGGAGAGGCGCGAAAATCCCTTTTTGCTAGCTATCGGTACCGAGAAGGTTCAGCGCAGGCGCAGTGTATCCCAAGGGTGTGATGCACAGAGACCACGAAGAAGATATAATAAAAACCAAGAACAATGTTCCCTCTAAGCCGTGGAGTCTTGCGAGCAAAAATTCTACTCTGTGAGCTACTGGCATTCAAGTGGTGAGAGAGCGATTTGGCAGCCACATCAGTTAGTTTGCTCTGGAGCCATCCTTCCTGAGCGAAGACAAAAAGGTGTGAGCCGGAGGCTAAAAAACTGTGAGCTAGCTCACACTAACTCAGCTTGGAGGGAACACTGACCAAGAGATAGAATCCCAAACACTAGAAGCAGCATCCAAATCATCCACAAGTGCCCTTATAAAGCACGAGCATTTATTGCTAGTTTCTGTGGCACACGGCAACTGCGGCAACTGCGGGGAAAGGAATTTTTACAGTCCCCAGGCCTGAGGCAATTGCATAGGGAGAGAGGGCCGCCAGCCAGTAGCTGGCAACTGGTGGGACGGTCTAGTGGAACAAAGAGGTGAAAATGGTGCTGTGACATCATTTCTGGCCAAAAACCCAACAGTGACATTATCACATTATGGTGATACTTTAGGAATCCTGTCAATCTATATAGTCTTTATCATCAAAATTTGGGGGATTCATAGAGCTTTCCAGCTTTTTGGCCAGAAATGACATAATGGCACTGCACAGAGCCATTTCTGCCTCCCTATTTCTTCTCATAGCTCATTGGAGCAGTGGTGGGTGACAGCGAAGATCAGCAAGAGCCCTCCCACTAGAAGCAGGTAAGTGGGATCCAAATGGGGGGGGGAGAGGGGCTGCACATGCAGCTCCGGAGTGTGGAAAATTATGCTTTGGCTCAGGGAAACATTATGCTTTGGCTCAGGGAAACAGACCAGGAGGGAACTCAGGAGTCCCTCCTTCCCCTATGCCATCACTCCAAACTGAATCAGGCCCTATGTGACTGACGGTCAGGTCCCAGTAACCCTGATCCAGCTCACCAAAATGTGTAACACGTAGGGTGACTCTCCAGAAAAAAAACATTAAAAGAGGTCTGCTTTCTAATACCAACTCAGTCCCATCAGAGAAAAGTTAATATGAACAGCTGTCAAAGAGATCCACTTTTTTTTTGAGCAGATGGTGAAAAAAGCTTTACTGAGAATATGTCACAACCTGTCAACAGTTGTGAAAGCTACACAGATACCATTATGGATGTGTGCTGAGCACAATATCAAGTGGTTTAACCACAGGGTTCTTTTTTGTTAGATCAAGGCACCCATTAGGGAGGCCGGAGGTATAACAATTTCTCCCTTGCTTTGCTATAGGTGTTTACAGGCCTTTGAAATTCTTTCCTTCTCTTTCGATCTATGATTCCATGAACATTTTGTATTTGTGTGGAACTGAATTTTGCAGCACCTTTTCCCCCTTCTGACTTTTCTACCACTCTTTATTCTAATTAATCATCATAATCAGCAGCAACATTATCGTATGGTATTGTGTGTCATATAGCCAGGAGATCCTAAGATTGTGTGGCAGCCAGAAGTTCTAGCCCTTTTTTCGTGTTATGCACCACTAGGTGGTGAGCTAGACTGTTTTTAAGGCAAGAGATGTTTCAGAGGTAGTTTGCCATTGCCTGCCTCTGCATCACGACTAGGGATGGGCACAAACTGAATTATGAACCAAAATTAATCACAAACTGTGCCCAGTTCATGGTTCGTGAGCCTCAGTTCGTGTGATCAACTCTCACACGAACCGAACCATTTTCCACACTACTCGCCACCCCCCCCAAGCTAATCAGCACACAACCTGGAGGGCAGGTAGAGGGGCATCCCAGGGAGGTCTGCGGCAAGTTTGATGCCTCTAGCTTGCAGCGCGGGGGGGGGGGGCATTCAACACACTCCTTCCACTTTTGAACACTGAATCCTAGGATCTCCCCCCCAAAACCAATCTGCACACAACTTGGAGGGCAAGTAGAGACAGGGATCAGGTGGTGTTTTTTTCCTTATAAAACTGTGTAAAGCACTGTGTATACTGATGGAGCTGGTTCAAGAATAATAAAAATGATCCCCATTATGCAGTTTTCTCCTTCTTTCTCTGTTCCTCTCACCTTATCTCCCCATCTTCTTTAAAAACATGCATCCAAATAATAGTGGCAGTATTGGTGCGAAAGAAGTTAGGTTGGAGACTATGAAGACCACAGAATCAGAGCAATGTCTGACGCAAGAGAGACCAGCAAGTGAG
This sequence comes from Gekko japonicus, assembly GCF_001447785.1. NCBI lineage: Eukaryota > Metazoa > Chordata > Lepidosauria > Squamata > Gekkonidae > Gekko > Gekko japonicus. The sequence goes on from NW_015173157.1 coordinate 75,744, forward strand.
TGGAGAACCCAGTTCCTGCTCATGGCAGGAAGTCTGTGAACAGTTTACAAAACCACCTCTAGCACATTCCCACCTCCCTTTACTTCAGGAGGCTCCTGCTTATCTAATTTCTCCTGTAATTGGCCAGAATGTTAGGCTAATGGACTCAGAAGAACATTTAACCTGTTGCATCAATCAAGACCAGCCTGTTGGGAATTCGAGGCACATAATACTGCGTTCCCCTCCAGTGCCACGACTCTTTGTTCCAGTTCATCACTTTCAATGGTTGTTTGACAACCAGCCTCTGCAGATTCCCAGACAGAGTATGCTGACATTTCTAATGAAGCCCCAGGGCCCACTGACACTGACTTTCAAGGTGGAACTGATAGAACGTCTCTCTCTTCTCTGGAGAAGCATTCCAAATCATTGAACCAGTGAAACCAACCCCAGCAAACAGCCTTCAGGCATGAGAGCTTCACTACCCAGTGATGGAAAAGCACAGGATTCCAATTAAAGAGGTAAGATGCAGAACTGCATCTATCATGGCCTCTTAGAGAAAATCCATGGGCTAACTTTGACAAGCTTGCCTTTGCAGTTCCAAGTTTGCCTTCCAGCTCATTTGTTGAAGTGGGGCACAAGAAAGATGTAGGTGCTTTCAGCCAGGTGTGCTCCTCCTGTAAGGTGGAATAAGGACTCCATCACAGAGCTAAGAAAAGACTTGAGTGATGCACAGACTGTAGTGCTTCCTTTCATCATCTGAAATCTGTGACTCAGGTGATAGGACCATAACGCAGACAGAGGAATATAATATATCCCTAGTTCTCTGTGGGGCAAGCCCTGTTTGTATGGCATTGACTGCCAGCCAAATGGTTATGTCCAGTTGAAATCAGAAAGTGCCAAAATGCACCGGGACTGGGACCCCTTGTTGGTTTCTCTGATGAGACATTAAATCCTGTCTTGCTGAGTTTGAATGTTACAGCACATATCCCGCCTCCTCAATGGAATATCAGCATCCTACATAACACTTTAATTGGGTGTGGGTATGATTTTAATTGGGTGGGGTATGATTTTAGAAGAATGGGTGAATGGAGTAGTTCTATGTCTGATTATACATTAGGGTAGGCAAAATGGTATGTAACTGGGGACATGTTGCTTTAAACTGCACCCATCAATATTTGTGTCCTAGTTGGAATATTTAATTATCATCTGAAGTGCAAAGGCAGATTCATACTTTACACACACACACACATGCACAAATACATTCACAGTAAACAATGTAACATTTGAAGGAGAAACTTGTATCTTTCAACACCCATGTACTTGCAGACACAGGATCTTTGATATACTCCTGGATTCACAGTCGTAATTTTTCAGTCTTTTCCTATACTTAGCGAAGGCCTTGTATCTTCCCGGGTTAGCCTAATTTGTATCTATCCTTTTCAATCTTTGTAATTTCTACAAGATATATCCTTGGAAGAATTCCTTCCAGTTATAGTCCTTTCTGCATAATAGTTTTATAGATTAAGCCAAAATTTTATACATAATATTTTTAATATGTGTATTTACAAATTTAAAATCTGAATTGTGTGGAGAAAGTAGAGAGAGACTTTTCCCCCAACTTTGCATAACACTAGAATTTGGGATGACCCAATAAAAGGGGCTGGCAGTAGTTTCAGGACTGCTAAAATAATATGCTTCTCTGTACAATGGATAATTAATTTATGGAATTCACTGCAACAAAATGCACTGATGAGTACTGGATTAAATGGCTTTAAAAAGTTATTAGACACATTTATGATGGATTGGCTATCAATGGCTATTTGTTTATTAAATAGGCTATTAAATGGGCTATCGATGGCTATCTATTAAATAGGCTATTAAATGTAACTTTCAAGTTTAGAGGCAATATACCTGAATGCTGGGGGCAAATAAGAGGTGGGGCCTGTGTCACTCATGTGCTGGGATTATTTGGTTAGCCCCTGCTGGAAATGAGATACTGGACTAGATGGACCCTTGATCTAATCCAGCAGGGCTCTTCTCACTAAAAATGTCAACTGTGAGAGCAATGGACACAGACATTGTATAGGAACACTCGACTACAGAGATTATAGTTACTACAATGAATAATTTATAGATGGGTATATAGTTATTTTAGTGATTAAGCAATTAAATTTTATTTGTTGAAATAAACTACTAATTTCCATCACCTATTTCCTATTACTGATTAAAAAAAAAATTCGATGCCTTAGGAAACTTCTCAAACAACATGGAGCCAACTTCCCCCCAAGTTTATTTATCTATTTATATTTATTTATTTGGATTTATATCCCTCACTCCCCTTAACGGACTCAGGACAGGTTCCAAGAGTATAAAATACAATGCAATTAAAACCACATTAAAGCACAATATAAAATAACATAACTTACATGTGCCATACAACTCTAGTAAAAAAACCAGATACCTCAATGGTTGACAGTATTAGAATTTAAGTTTTCTGAGATCTTTAAGATTTAGGATCTCAGGACCCAGGCTACAGATGGGGGCTGACCTATGGAGGGGGGCACCCGCTGCCTCAACCAAATGCCTGGCAGAAGAGCTTCATCTTGCAGACCCTGCGGAATTGTAATAAATCCCACAGGGCCCTTATCTCACACGGGAGCTCATTCCAGGTCGAGGCAAGTCGGACGTCCCTGGACCACCAAATGTTGTTGGTTGGTAGACCTCATATGGGGAGGGGCGGTATCAAAGGTATGCTGGCCCCTGGCCGTACAGGGCTTTAAAGGTAAGTACCAGCACCTTGAAGCGGATCTGGAATTCAATAGGCAGCCAGTGCAGGTCGCGCAGCACCGGGTAGATGTGCACTCGCATAGGTGTCGCCATCAACACCCGTGCTGCCGTGTTCTCCACTAGCTGCAACTTCCGGAGCAGAGTCAAGGGCAGCCCCAAGTAGAGAGAGTTACGATACTCCAATCTGGAAGTGACCATTGCATGGATCACTGTAGCTAGGTCTTGGGAAGTGAGATATGGGGCCAACTGCCTGATCTGCCTCAGATGAAAAAAGGCAGACCTGGCAGTGGCAGGGACCGGGGCCTCCATAGAAAGGGAGGCATCCAGGAACCCCCCCAGACTCTTCACACCCAACGCAGGCACCAATGGAGCCCCGTTGAAGGCTGGGAGCCTGATTCCCTGTCCCAGGCCCCCACGACTCAGGTACAGGACCTCCATCTTAGACGGGTTTAACTTCAGTCGGCTCTGATGCAACCATCCAGCCACGGCTTGTAACACCTCCTCCAGATCTTCAGGGGCTGTATCTGGGTGGCTGTCCATCAGTAGCTAGAGCTGGGTGTTATCTGCATACTGGTACCCCAGACCATACCTCCGGATAATCTGGGCGAGGGGGCGGATATAGATATTGAATAACATAGAGGAGAGAATTGCTCCCTGTGGCACACCACATTCCAGTGGGTGTCACTGGGATAGTTCTCTCCCAAGCGCCACCCTCTCTTCCTGATCTTGGAGAAAGGAGGCTAGCCACTGCATGGCAAGACCCCGTATTCCAGCATTGGCGAGGCGGTGGGTTAACACATCAGGGTCAACCATTTTGAATGCTGCCAACAGATCAAGAAATATCAGCAGGGCCGATCCGCCTTGATCCAAGTGTCTCCGGAGGTCATCCACCAGGGCAACCAGCACCGTCTCCATCCCATGGGCAGGGCAAAAGCCAGACTGGAAGGGGTCTAGGATTTTAGCATCCTCCAAGAAAACCTGAAGCTGCATTGCCACTTACCCAGGAATGGTAGGGTAGACACTGGGTGGTAGTTATTAAGGACCATAGGGTCCAGAGAAGATCTTTTTAGGAGAGGATGGACCACTGGCTCTTCATCCCCCCCGGGAAGGTCCCTGTTGAAAGGGACAAGTTGATAATCTCCCTCAGGGGGATCTGCACTTCATTGCCACAAGCTTTAACTAGCCACGGTGGACAGGGGTCTAGGAGGCATGTGGTACACTTCACAGCCACCAGAGTCTTGTCAACTTCATCCTGGGAGAGCAGACTGAAGTGGTCTAGAATCGGACCTGAAGACGGCCAGTGGGCTTCCAGTTCTTTTATTGAATCAAATGTAGTCGGGAGGTTGCGGTGGGGTGACAAGACTTTGTCTGCAAAATAGCTCACAAATGCCTCACAGCCAATCGCCAATTCCCCCGTATAAGCAGAAAGACCTTAGTTCCAAACTAGACATGATGGCATCCTCGTGGGCATCATGAGGACATAGCTGCCATTTTGAAGTGTTTTTAAAATACTGTGAGGGCTTGATCTTGATTGGGCCCACAGTGTGGTGGGCTGAGGTGCTCTTGTTCCTCCCCATCCCAGTCTTATCAAGTGCCAAAACAGGTGCACCCCCTGCAGCTCTTTCAGCACTTGAATATGCACATCTGGAGGGGGGGGACAAGAACACCAAGATGCATACCCAATCAGGATCAGGACCTTGTGGCATTTTAAAATCACTTTAAAATAGCAACAGAATCCTCATGGTTGTTATAAGGATGCCATCATGTCTAGTTGGGCCCTTAGTTTCTATGCTCACTGTGATTATGTTATATCTTTGACCGAGTATAACAATCAGGCAGGAGGGGCGTATGGGACTGGCCCTTCTGATGTGGTTCCCGCTCTTTAAATGTCACAGCAGTGGGTTGTGTGTGTGTGTGTGTGAGTGTGTGTGTGTGTAGGGGTAGGGGGAAGCCACATATCAGCTGCCATGCAGATCCACTGACATGTTGAAGGCACTAGGACCAAATGAGAAATTAAGAAGCAGATACGGATCTGGGAAGTCAGTAGCTGGTGAAAAACTGGAGTGTGGCAAGGGAGGAAATGACTGGCTGCGAAGAAGCTGGAAGCAAGGAAGCAGGTGACTTTCCTCCCTGCCTGCCATTCCTCCCCCCCCTGCACTTCCTTTCTCCAAGTGGGATTTCGAGGGGTATGTTTGCCACACTGCAGGGAAGAAGCAGGAGGACGGGGCTGCAGGGGGAAAGCAATGGGCAGGGAGAATTTATAAGCTTTCCTACATTACCTGACAATTTTCTCCTGCAATTCATACCTGGCTCCCCTTTCCATGCTCTGCAGCCAGACGTTAGGAGTCAACCAGAACTCCCAGTCCCATCCATACTGTAAATTGTCTAGCCTGGCCCTAAAATCTGGTCTTTTTCAGGGAATGGTACAAAGCAGTTTGGCAGTCTTCAGATCTATCTTGAGAGCTGGAATAAGATTTTCTCTTGTAAACAATGTTAATACCAACACAACCAGCTATTTTCTTCAATTCTGCTGTTTGCTTCTATGAATGTTTCCTCCACACCCCCGTCATATATCTTTGACAAAATGACACCACTTTTTTGTTTTAATTGAAAAGCAACTATATAAAGCCTCCCACAGGAGAGAGAAATAATCTCTGCTGTATCGTTTGTATCGATTTGCAAACATCATTCCCCTGCTATACACTGATAAATGGCTCAGCGCTGTAACAGAATAGTTACTGTGAACCACTGCTGATTTATTATTCATCCTACTGTTAATTATAAAAAAAGTCTAGTCCCAGCAGTGAAAGTCTAGTCCCAGCAGGATTACAGCGAAAAGGTTTCCCTTGAGAAGGGTCTGTTGGTCAAACCAATAAAAATCCAATTGTTATTAACTCATTATTCTGACAAAGACTGTGTCTTTTCCTTTGTGCCTGCAAAGATGCTGCAAAAATATTTAAACACAAATATGAATGACTATTTCTATGAGAGAGTCATATTCTGTGGTTCTTCTGTGTTTGGTTGTTATGGTTTTTATGCATGCTAGAAATCACAAATCTGCAAACTTTTTCAGCCTGTGGCAACTTTGGAATTCTGACACAGCATGGTAGGCACAGACCCAAAATGGCTGTCACAAAATGGCTGCCACAAGAGGCGGGGCCAGCCACAAAGTGGCTGCTGCAGTGAAGATCCTTGTGTTGTGGTGGCAGTTGCAGCTGAAGCACCATTTTTGAAAATCTGCACAGCTAATCATATCTCCCATGGCCAATCAGAACCCCATGCCCTGTCTGACCCTTCCTACTTTTTAAAAACTTTTGGCGAGCACCAGGAAAGGCATTTGTGGGTGCTGTGGCACCCATGGATACCATGTGGGGAACCACTGACCTATGGTCTAGACAAATTAATTCATTTATTCATTCCAGTGGCTTCAGTTAGTTAGATGAGAAGTTATGCTGCTAACATCAAACAGAAAATATCAAAACTAGATATGTAATACATACATCTTCTCTAAATTATTACAGATAGTATTGATGAGCATCTTGTGGCTTTGTTGGCTCTTAAAAAGCTTAGCTATTTTATATTTTATATGATAGCAAACCAATAGAGGGATCTGAATGACCAAGATGATTGTACCACAGTAGATATTTAAAAGGTTTCCAACCATAGGTTGGCTCTGCTTTGAAACAGAGGGAAACCCTTTTATTTTTCTAATGGCTGGTGCAACGGAGGCAACTGTCTCCTCTATGCAAAACTGGCTGCATTCATTTGGACCACTCAGAGATGGGAGGTGCTTTTCACATGAAGACAGGCTTGGGTGGTTCTCCTGCTGGGTCTGCTGCTGCGGCTGCTGACACAGCAGTGTGGCAATGGGGAAAGACATATCTCCACAATGAAAGGGGCTCTAGAGGATCCATTTTAAAAAATGAATGCTCGCAATGAACAGAATGTGACATAGACTGTTATGACCCTATATCAATAGAACAACATTCATCTGCTGATTTAAAAAGAAGAAAGAAATGGGAGGGAAATGGCTACTGTGTGGAAAGGAGGAAAGCAAATGGCTGCTGTGTGGGTGAGAATGAGAAAACTTAAAACATTCCCACCCATATGGTAGCCATCCAGGGATTGATGAAATTTGCTGAAACTTTGCAGCAAAGCTTGTTTGGGAAAGAGTGGAGAAAAGCTGGGAAAACCCCGGGAGGTACATGAATGCACCTTGATGCCTCTGTGGAAGAAGAGGAAAGCCCCACTTCCTAACAGCATTGAACCCAAGGGAAACAGCCTTACACTGTAGTCCTAAAGAGAGTTATACTCTTCTAAGCTTATTGACTTCGATGGGCTTAGAAGGCTGTGACTCTGCTTAGGAGTGCACTGTTAACAACAGAAAGGCACACCGTCTGTCTTAAAAAGAAATAAACTATGAACTTTATCAAGATCATTTAAATCATATTCTAACAAAAGACCAGATAAAGGGCACATTAAATAGTTGTCTTTCTGACACATACGTACTTATTGCTGAGAAAGAAAGGAATGCTATTAGCTCAGATTCTTTCAGCTGTCATTGTGGCACAAAGAACACGGTGAGATATAGTCATTTCTCCAGGGCTCTAGTCATTGATTAAAAATGTCCAAGTAAGTGACTTCTACAAGATTAGAAAAATTCCATTAACTCTCCTAAGGTCTTTCTTTACCACACTCTGTAAGTACGACCCAGTGACATACAGCCCGGGCTTGCTGGACCACCCACTCATGGTGGAGCTGTGAATAACAGGGGCTAATGAACATTTCAGGAATATCTAGGGCAGAGTGCAATCTCCTGCTCAGCGCTATCCAGGGGAGGCTGCATTAATGTTGCTCTGAATGGGCTTATAAGGACTGTGACCAAGACTATATGCTATATTACACACTGAACTTTTTAGATCAGTTGAATTGGTTTTTTACACAACTTGGGTAAGGAGGTAATTCACTCTGATGTTAAGGAGCACGTCTCACGCAAAGGAGGCAAAGTATAAGAACTGAGGAAGGTTAGTGTGGCAAAGGTCAGGATGAAGAGTTGAAATCGAGGACTTTGTGATTCTGAATGGACAAAGCTGTCTTACAGGCTGTTGCTACCAGTACTCTCGGGGGGGGGGTCTTTCCAAGCACCCCCACCAACTGTACCAGATCTTCTAAATTATCTTATATGACATGGTGAGCAGGGCTTTTCTTTCTGGGAGAATACGCTGGAATGGAGTTCCAGAATATCTTTGACAAAATTCTTTTTAAAACGTTTAAAAGTTCATGAGTTTTCAGTATACAGATTGAAAACTTCATTTCCCTCTTGAGAGTTCTGGCACCTCTCTCCCCCCCCCCCCCCCAAAAAAGCCCTGATGGTGAGTAATAATAATATCAAACACTGCTGAGAGGTCCTAATCAGCCCATAGAATTAGATTGTTCTTCAGGGCTAGTAAAACTGTTTGACATCTGTAAAGTGAACTGCCGTCCAGCTCAGTGGGGCCAACAGTTATTACAGCCTAAGAGTATGGACACGTGTTGCAAAGGTTCGTTTGAGTAACATCCAATTTCTGCCCAAGCTGGTCCTATAGGCAAATAAGGCTGGAGAGAATTATCTACCTGTTTCTTTCCTTGCCTTCTTAGGAAAAGGATGACTCAACATATCAAACTCATAGCTGTATCCCTTTGGCCAGAAAGGCAGGACCCAGTCTTTGGAACTTTCATTTCCCCAGAAGGGCAGGGTGAGCTATGCTTGAAGGTAAGAGGGGAAAAGTACTTAGTGTGCAGCAGCACTCTCATTTCCAAATATGCTATAAGGTGACAAAAGAGAGAGGAGGGGCTGCTTTCAGTACTGGGAATTGTGACACCATTATAGAAAAAGGTTACCTGGAAGAAAGGGTATTATAAGGGGGGAATTAGGAGAGGTTAAGCTGAAAAGCTTGTAGAAGCCAGCCCGCAGGCATTTCTCTCAGACAGTTCTTCAACAGGGAGACTGTATTACGCCTTTGAAACAATCCCGGAGAAAAAGCTGCTCTGCGAGGGGATCTGGAGTAGGGAAATGGTGGCCAGAAGACTCCCAGAGCTTCTGAATAGCCCTCTTCTGGACTACTGCATCTTTTCAAGCAAAAAAGTGTGGGAGGACACCAACTCTTACCTGCATTGCATGTGTAGTGTGGTTTGCTGACAAATTGAGATACACAATATGGCAGCATGAAAATGGTCAGCTGGAGGCACCAAAGACTGATTCTTCAGTGCACAATTTGCCTTGTTGTGCTGACAATTTGTTAAACTGTATTTTTCTCAAGCTGTGGCAAATAAGTACATTGAAACAAATGCTTTTCACACTCACAATTCCAGCCTTTAATTGAAGAAACTCACAAGGGAGTAAAGAGAACATCTGATACTTGCAGCAGCCTCATTTTCTGCCCTTCATCTGTGAAGGCTCAAGAGGAGACCTAATTTCAGGAAGGGAAAGCTTCCTTCAGACATACTCAATTCTCAACAGCATTAAGGGGCAGGGGAGAGCCTGAGAAATATCGGAGAGCGGATATACTGTCCAGATGCAGTGAACAACTCAGTGATTTAAAAGCACTATAGGATTAGAGATAAGATCTGCTCTTTCCCTTGTTTACTTGGTGCAGGTCATGTAGTACTTTCTCCAAACAAAGCCTAGTTAAAATAAATGGAGTTGCCTTTTGCCCCCCAGATGCAATTCAGGCAGGAAAAAATAATCACAGATCTCAAATGCAAAAGGCAGATGCTGCTAACAAGGAAGGAGGTTGTTATAGACTCCTAGATATTTCCCTGGGAAAGTTTTTGACACTCACTTTGTCTTTGCACTTGGCTGCTTTTGGAATGAACATTGGAAAAGTGACAGAAGATAAAATGCTGTCATATGATTTATCACTTTCTTATCTCCACGGTCAAGTGAGCACTGAGCTATTCTTTTAGCTTGCCACTTCTGGAATTGCAAGATTGCAGCCTCCAGGAATGTGGCAAACTGCCCACAGGGGATTCTGCTACCAGGGAGAGGAGGAGCTTTGACAGGAGAAGGACTAATGGAGGAAGCGAGGGGCTTGCGGCATCCCCGGTGATTATGTGGAACTCTGCAGCGCACTAATTTTCAGTATGTGTGGCATGAGGAAAGTGCTAGTGTGTTGCAAGAAATAAATTAAAGAAAGACACTGCATAGAAGTCTCCTGTGAGACCAATGCACTGGGCTGGCTCCAGGTTCCAGAGGGCTCTTGGGCAAAATGCCCTCAGCAAGCCCCCTTGCACTATGTGGGGTATGTTCTGATCCCTCCTGCATTCTTGCTATATATCTTCCAGGAACAATTCTTTCCACTAGGAACAGATTTTGTAGTAAGACCTTGTTAGACTCTGCTTACAGAGCTGCATCCTACATTTTAAGAACGATGGCACTATAGTTCCCACTCCCATTACAAACAACAACTAATTCTTTCCTTTCTTGAGCTGTCCTGCACAAACTTCTTTCAGTCCTGTTGAACTGCAACTGATAATGAAGCTCGAGACAATGCATCCACCTGGATTGAAAAACTAAATCTTCTTAGTTTTTAAGGTGCCACTGGACTCTTACTCTTTTCTGGTGCTACAGACAGACTAACATGGCTGTTCATCTTCTTTCAGTCCTATAAAGTAACCCATTTATCAAGTGCAAGTCTTTCCCCTCAGTAATCTCTGCTCAAAAGTCTAAATGCATTACGGTAGAAGTAAATTTTACGCTATAGATCCAAGATATTCTCTTAGGGTTGATCCACCCATTACAAAGTTGTCATAGATGTCACATAGACTTACTGGAATTACAGTGTTTCCCCGATGCATGTGGATCCAGTCTAAATGAGACTCCAGTGCCCTTTCCCTGATTTGAAATGGACCCAGGGAGACACTACAAGACAACAGATAGCCACTTCCTAGGGAAGTTTCAGGACAGGAAAATGAGGCGGGGGAGGCTGAAGATCTATCTCAAGTGCACTGTGGACATGATCCAAATAAGGCCCACATGACCCAGCACACGTACAGTCTAGAGTTTTTGTGGCCACCATGATAACTTTATCATGTGTGAACTGGCCCTTAGCTGATGTTTTCTTTTTCAAACAGAGACTGTAAGGAAATGGGCTATTTCATCATTATCCCATTTTCCCTACTGAAAAATGCCCCCCTACAAACCACTTTTGACCATGATGGGGGGGGGGGGAAGTGGACATTTTTTCTCCACTGAAACCATAGAGATGACAAGGAGGAATATTTTCAGAAAGAAAATGTGAGTTGCATATTCTTTGCTCCTCCCACTCCAGTCTCCCCCTTTCAACTGCAGCTTCAAAGGCTGCACTGTGCAAAAAAAAAAAAAGTTGGTTGAAAGGATCATGTGGAACTACATGAAATGAATATTTCTGTTCTTAGATAAAGAAAGGAGAAATTATGAAAACAAAGTGATCACGAATTTGCAAATTTTGAAAGAAATATGAATACGACTAATATGTTACGGTTTCCTCTTAACGAGAAACTAATTGTACACAGTGAGGTCTAGAATTATATGCACAGGCTGATTTACTTTGGTGTTTTTTAGCTGGAGACATAGTTTATAAGGATACACATATTGTCTGCTTGCAGACATCATGCCAAGTTGTAATCAGTGTTTCTAATTCTCAACATGGCCCCATCTGTAGATACTTAAACCCATTGATCAGGGCCATGGAAAGAGAAAGGAGGTATTTATGCAAATTTGGGTGACCCCTAGGTTTGCAGAAAAATCAGAAAACTTAAAAAAGAAGGGGGGATTTTCCTCATAGAGGAACATTGTTGCAGACAATTCTCCTTTGCCAGCAAGGCAGCATCAACCCTCCTTGCGGGGTGTGGGAGATTTTGGAGGAGGGGAAGTTGCTACTTGAGTCAGGAGGGGGAGGGCAGGAGCATTGTACCCCCACACACACACAGACTGATGGGCGAGCTGGGGTGTGTGTGTAATGCAGACGGAAGGGAAGAAACAGAGAGCAGCCAGGCAGAGTGACAGGTGGCAGACAAGTTGGGTGGACAAGTGAGATTCTCCCTCCCTTTTGAGTTTACATTGGGGGAAGCAGTAGGAGTCTGAGCCGCTGCTGCCATCACTACATTAGCCGGGCCCAGAGAGGCAGTGGAGCTAAGGGAGAGTGAGTGGGTAGACAGGTGGACAGGTAGAATGGTGAGGATGGGGGCAGCCAGGCAGAGTGGTGAGGAGGGGGCAAGAGACTGAATCCACTGGGATTCCTCCCCTGCAAATCTTGTGGTCCTTGCTTGCTAAACTCCAATTTGCAGTGATGGCCATAAATGCAGATTTTTCGTTGTGTCCTTATGTTCCCCCTTGCTCCTCCTCCCTCCTTACATGGAGCATGAACACCAATTCCACACAAAAACAAACTCTAACTCCCAGCGACACCTGCATGCATGCAGCTGGGTTACCTTGTTTGCCCCATATAAATTGGCATTCCAAACCAGGGCTGAAGCCAAGCTCATGA
>NW_015173157.1:88046-107854 GCF_001447785.1 Gekko japonicus
AATGAATGTAAGATGTTGGAAGACAGGAAGAAATACGTGAGCAGAGCATATATGCTCCAAGCAACGGCTATATTGTGACAGCTCTAACTGGATCATCCTGTATCCATAATGGAACTGAAGTTCTGTAATCAAAGCCCCACTGAAGTGCAGATAATCAAACCAATTCACAGCCGCTTACCAAGAGTTCTGACATCGAAATGGCGTGCAAAACACACTGAAGCTGTTCTGCAGGCCTTGTTTTGTTGCCATCCGATATATTCTCAAATGGAACACTAACCCCCAGCAAGCAAGCTTCCTGGCTCTGTACCTGCGCAATTGTTCATTCCTCGGAATGGAACTCTGGTCGTGCACCATCAGCTCCATTCTAATGAACTGAGGTAGCGCAGCTGTCATGGTTGGTGGGTAGCTCCCCAAGGGGAACTTTTCTATATGCTGAAGAGACTTAATCTGAGGGGAGACTGCAGCAAAATTATGTTTGCTCAAAATCATGAATATCAACCCTTATTTGTTTTCTTTCTTGGTCCCAAGGTGGGAGTTTAGGTTCTCAGGATTCATGGCACATGCAGACACAGAAACTTACCGGCACTGACGGTGATAGCTTCGATGAACTGTTCTCGCCAGCTGTTTGTTCCAACCACAAGAGCGAGGTTTGTCTTCTTAATGAGCTTGTCCACAGTGTTCTGCAGATGGAGGGACAAAAGCACAGGAAAGCTGAGCACACTGTCAGTTCAGAGACTGGTTTAGGGACAGGAAGCGATGTTCTGGGAGGAGGTGGCTGGCTTCAGAACATTAAAGGCAATCTGAAAAGCAGCTGAATGAACACTTTTAAAATTATTTTTGGCTTTAAAAGATGAGAAAAGTTAATGCAGCAGAATTTTTGTGATCTTCCTATTCTCTCATCAGTAAATAATAGTAATTTTGTCACTGGGTGGAAATTGTTAACAGATTGCTTGTCGAGTATGTCCATTTAGAAGCCCTGGAATCTAGACTACACTAATCATCCTTATAAAATGTTCAAAGCACAGCACTCTGTTGACTCAGAAGTAGGTGCTCAGTCGTTGATAATGGATGCCTGGAGCTGAATTCTTCTTGTGTAAAATATTCCAAAATCTTGTTGTCAGGTTGTAAAAAGAGCGAGACATCAGTCACCATGATTCCCTATTTAAAGACATGGGATGGAGGCCAAAAGGGTCTGATTTGCTCAGGCCATTGAAAGGACCTGGTCTCCACTGGATTTTCACTTTGGAGTGGATATATTTTTTAAAAAACAATGAGAGGAAATCAGATACTACAGTGCTTGTGATATTTGGGTTTTATCTCAACCACAAATTTTAGGACAATTTCCCTTGCTGCCTTGACCTTTAACCCTGTGTCTCCCTGTTAACTTTGCCTCTGCCTGTCCAGTTCATCTCTTCCTTGGGTCAGGGATATGTCTTTTAGGTAATGTTTTTCTCTAAAACTGACATGTACACCCCTACCCATTAATGTAGCTGACTTGACTTAATTTAAATCACTAATTCAGTTTATTTAGGTACTATACAAACCAGGACCTTAGTACTCAAAGCCTTGGTACTTGAAGTGTTTCTCTGGGCAATGCGACATGTGATCCAGCCATCTTTATTTTAAGAGCAAAGCACCCATCCAGGTAGGTGGCAACTGTGAAATGTGCTTGGCAACTGAGAAATGTGCTTGGCTTTTGCTGTAAACATCTGCGCTTGAAAACCTGTTGGGTTCCCCCTACTGCCTGTGTAGTTGCTATGAGGTTACTGGTTGGGGTTGGGGAGAATGAGTGTGATTTCTGAAAGATGCTCTCAGGAGGAACACTAATAGTGACATTTTGCTTTCCCAGAAAGTAGAAGAAGAAGAGATTGGATTAATACCCCGCCCTTCACTACCCAAAAGAGTCTCAGAGTGGCTTACAAACTCCTTTCCCCTCCCCTCCCCACAACAGACACCCTGTGAAGTAGGTGGGACTGAGAGAGCACTGACAGAAACTGCTCTTTTTCAAGAACAGCTGTGCCGGAACTACGGCTTGGCCAAGGTCATCCAGCAGGTGCAAGTGGAGGAGTGGGGAATCAAACCTGCTTCTCCCAGATTAGAGTCTGCCCACTTAACCACTACACCAAAGATAGAAAGGCAGTAAAGTCAATATGAAATATATATGGAGACTGAGTTTATAAGTGAAGCTGTGAGTGATTTACTCAACACAACTGTATGGGGCTGTTAATTTGATTAATAAGTTTCTAGTCTTTACACTTGTGAAGATATACTTGAAAATAGAATGCCTAGTGAAACCTCAAATGCTAGAGGGCATCTGAATAAAATTTACCATGGTATGTGTGTGTAATGTGGTGATGGTAAAGTGTTCAAACAATAAATACAAACAGGGAAAAACTGCAAACACATTAATTTGCAGGCTAAATTAGGAAAACCAAATGATGCAGATTTGTACAATTTTTGCACATTTCATAATCAACCTTTTTTAGATGGAAAATCCTGGTTTTACTTTATTTTAGTAACACACAGAACACACAGTCCTATTCTTGGGCTACCTGTTCTTGCACTGAGTTCATTCAGTAATTTTTTTGGTTTAGGCCCATGGTGGCCCCAGGCTGTACCTTGAACTCATAGGACTCTTCAATAATCACTTCTAGCTTTGTATGCTCCCCCAGAATTGGGCGTCCCATTTCTGCGATGCGACGCTCCTCCTCCTCCTTGCTCGTCAGTGGCTGCTTCTCGTCATTCTCTTCTGCAAAAGAAGCACAGAAGACTTTGAGCCAAGCTCCCCCATTTCTGCTGCCTGCTTTTCTCAAAGGAAGCTGCGGGTTTACTGTTTGGATCCAAATATGTCCTGTTGCAATGGCAAAAAGGCAGGCAGACTGTAACAGAAGGAGGAGGCCATGAACTCAGAGGCATGCACCAGCATAGTGAAAGTTGCCACTGCAGGTGGGTTGCCTGCAAGCATTAGCAAACCAAATCGCTGGCTCATAATGCCGCTGCACTTCAAGGGATTCCTTCCCATCCCCACTCTAGTCTCGTTAGCTCTAAGCTGTGCTATGGCTATGCTATGGCATGTCTGCCACTACAGCGGAACTCTATGAAATGGAGAGACAGTTACTTAGTCTGGGACTTCCAACGTAGGTTTGCCATGGACCCAGGGACTATTCATGTTATGGTTTTGTAGCTGTGCGCCTA
This sequence comes from Gekko japonicus, assembly GCF_001447785.1. NCBI lineage: Eukaryota > Metazoa > Chordata > Lepidosauria > Squamata > Gekkonidae > Gekko > Gekko japonicus. The sequence continues at coordinate 91,242 of NW_015173157.1, forward strand.
TGATTTTTTCTCCTCAAGTATACATCTAAGAATGAACCAAATATTTGAAAACAAGTGTAATGACTGGTGATAGCTCTCTGCTGAGTGTGTACTCAGTTTGGTTGTTATGTAATATGTGAAATGGCCCTCAACAGAGAACTGCAGGCAATCCACACCTGTTTGGAAAGTATATCTGTATGAGACACATGTCTGCAAGGCCATTTTACATTCAGGGCCAAGTTACTCAAGCGGAGGCAGAGCTGTACGTCCCAGCCACATGGAGCTGCCCCAACCACATGGCAAGAGCGCACGTGTATTGAAGTCTGATCCAAATGACAAAAAGGTCTTGTACAAGAGGCACCAACCTCTCCACCAGGTTGTCATTTGTTTCCCCGCAGTCTGTCACTCAGGTGCTTTTTTCCTCACCTGAGCTCTAACACTAGAAGTGACCTCAGGTGGAAGGAATGCTCTTGGGAAGGGGAACTGCTGGAAGGGATGTGTCAGGCATGGATAGGGTCTGGCTGCTTGGCCACCTACCCCCTTCAGACTCCTCCCATTTTGCTGAAAATCTCAAGAAAGCAGAATAGCCCTATTTATTAAAACAGGAGGACCATAGAAAACAGCAATTTGGGAACCACTGATTGTGTGGGTTTTGTAGAAGACACAAAGAAACAGCTCCAGGATGAGCCAGGGGTGTGACCTGTGTGAGTGGTTTCCTGTACTATGTTTTGCAACGACATTACAGGTAACTGAATGCAAAATATGGTATGAAGGGTAGGAAGGTCCATATTCTTTCCTAGTTGCCAGCCCCAAATATATTAAAGGACTACATGCCAAAAGTTTACACACATGTGCCCATCACACTTGATAAAACACCAACATATTCAGTCTATTCCTTGTAACTCACCAGTGACTCCATATTAGAGTCTAAATGTGCACTTACTAAAGGTTACTGAGAAGCATACTGTGGCTCATCTTACGTTTTCTCCCTTCACCTGTCAGTTTTGCATGGCTGTTTTGACAACTGATGACTTCTATTGTCAGCCTGGTATGCAGGTTATGCCAATTAAGATCTTTTTTGTCATCAGTTTTGTGAAGATGTTTTGTTAATTGATATTCTTTATCACAGATGTTTCTTTTATTGTTACCTTCAAGATTACTAATATGAATTCACTGCCTGCAAAGATTCTCTACGATTTGTGGGAGTGATAATTTGAATGTGTGTGGGTTGATGACTTGACAATCTTAGTAATTGCCCTAACTTAGAAGCCTTTCACACATTATGTGGAGGCAAGCCTGGGCCATATGGAGAAACTGGGCTCAAACAGATGAGACAAAGATCACACAATTTGGTGTAACATGCAAATTACAGCCATGTGCAGCCTCAGTTTGCCTCAGGGTAGTGCAGGAAAGAGATGGGGGGAGGAGTTAGTCCTTCAGTCCCAACTCAGTTTCACTATTCAGAATAGCAAAACCAAGAGGAGCTTGAAGAATCAATCCCCTCCATCCTGTTATAGAACAAAGATGAAGCAAATGGAGACTGTGAGAATCTGTGATTTACATTTCATAGGCAGACCAAGAGTCATGATCTTCCTCTTACCTGTTTGACCACTAACTTTAACCGTGTGTTAAGTTGGTTGTTGGCTCCAGAAATGTGGTAACCGGAGTCCTAACTCAATGCCAGAAGCCTGGTTCCATACATGGTTACCCAAGATATTTTTTCTAAGCAGCAACCACTGGGGAGTCTATTTTCACCCTATAACTCAGAGCTTGTTTATTTTACTGCAAGATATTCCAACAAGGACTTTTCAATACCCCAGTGTCTTCAAACAGCTTTAATTGCCAGCTCTAAATTTGAAAATATATCAACTTTGGTTTATACCTGACCAAATGCAAAAAAAGTGAATTCACAGAAAGAATCTTTGCTGCTTGCCCTTCCCAGCTCACCGCTTCCCCCAGGAGAGTGCACAATATGGTGCAGGGGGTTACAGCAACAGGGGGAACTGGCGAGAGTTGCGCCTCCACCCTCTTGCACCAGCTCTTGCACAAACGGAAGAAGAGTTCACACATCATAGGGAGTGGTGATGATCTGTGCCAATCCCCCTTTCCCACTGCAGCCTCTCAGGATATATGCCATGCCGTTTCTGAGGATCCCCCCTGATCCTCTGGAGAAGCTTTTTCAGGCAGGACACAGAGAGAAAGGACAACAATGCTTTTTGTGAACTCACTCAATTTGTGGTTTATCACATCCAAATGTATGTTTTGAGCTGGAGGAGAATACTCTCAACTACAGCTGTAAGGAACGGCCTTTTACATTTTGTAGATCTGTATTCTTCTGGAATAAGGAACTCTTTAAAAATGATTTCCCCCTTTTAAAAAAAGGCACATCTGGCAACACTATTCATGTCTGAAGCTGCATAGCTCCTCTTGCTAGAAAGGGATTTAATTCTTTGCTCTTTGCCAGCCCCTTGAATTTTCTTTTCCTTCCATCCTCTCATTTCCCTTTTGTTTTTTGGAAGAGAAGGGAATTTGGAAGTTGCTAATGCTACTTGATTGGTGTGTAAAAACAATGGGAAGTAATTTGTTAATTTGAATGCTGCCCAAGACAATGATGATGGAGGGGAGGGTGGGCGGAAACAACATGATTTTTGTTTTGCTGGAAGTGTATGTGCCAGATGCCTGAGATGGAGAGATGCAAGTGAGGTTAAGTAGTGGCAGCTGCCATTACCAAGAGGTGACTCTGGGTGGCTGCACAGGGCAGTGGTTTGCAGAGGAGCTGCATTGCTAAATACAACAGCAAAAAACAAGGGGCAGCAGTATGACAATATCAGTATACAAAAGAATTACTGCAACAGTGCAAAGATGAAAACCTCACAGATGTTGTACATAATATATAATCACTTCACGGTGTTTATTCTTTTCACAGAGGGACGTCAACAGACAGTCACTGAAGAAGGACGAACTTCCCCAGAGGTAATAGTTCGTTTCGAACTCTCTTTATCGAACAACAGTCTCAGTTCTGAATCCAAACATCACGAGACCTTTTCATAATAAACTCTTTCCAGTTCAATGCATAATTTCAAAAACTTCACAGCAGAATGAATAAACCAGAATGAATCTGCCCGGTTCATTCTGCTGTGAAGTGTTTGAAATCATGCATTGAACTGGAAAGAGTTTATTATGAAAAGGTCTCGTGATGTTTGGATTCAGAACTGAGACCGTTGTTTGATAAAGAGAGTTCGAAACGAACGATTAGCTCTGGGGAAGTTCGTCCTTCTTCAATGACTGTCTGTTGACGTCCCTCTGTGAAAAGAATAAACACCGTGAAGTGATTATATATTATGTACAACATCTGTGAGGTTTTCATCTTTGCACTGTTGCAGTAATTCTTTTGTATACTGATATTGCTAAATACAATGGCAAAGTCAAAGGAGATAACTTTCCCCAGAGCCACCATGAGAACTTGTGTATACAGTTCAGGAGTGACAAAGGGATGGAGGAGCTGATTTATAGGTAGGCAAAAGGAGATTAAGAAATGTGTAAGGAATCTCAGGGGCAAAGGAAGAAGGAGAGAAAGAGCAGGTCCGGAGGACAAGGCATAGCTTGTCCAGGGAGGTGCAGAAAGAAATGGCTGAACCAAAGCATACGCTATGAGTGAATGTAAAAACACAACAGTCACTCTGAGCCCTTGTGAAAAGGGTCAAGGAGGATGATTAAAGATAGGTCACCAGGCTTTGTAGCTGCACAGTCTTATATATGCAGTCTGTGAGGGGAGCATTTTAATATTTCATATCATGCCAAAGTGGTTAAGGCAGAGCAGAAGATGATGTGACACCAGGGGAAAGGCAGTGCCTAATGGGAGCTTGAGATGAAGGGTCTGGATTTTGCCTCGGGAGAACAGTATAATTAGAAGTAAAGAAATCTTGGGATTACAGCAGAGACTGCTTGCCGGTTTTTGATGAAAGGTCCTTGCTTGCACTTACAAGGGCTCAGAACAGGTCTGTGCAGTGTGTGACTCACTGAACACAACCCACTGGCCATGTATTGTAGCCTGCGACACATTTGACAATCAGGTAGGGCTGCCAGGTGCCTTCTGGCGGGGTAGGGTGGTGGTGGGGGCAGTAGGGTTGCCAGCTCCAGGTTGGGAGACTCTTGGAATTTGAGGTTGGGGCCTGGGGAGGACAGGGCCCTCAGTGGGGGTGCAATGCCATAGAGTCCACCCTCCAGAGCATCCATTTTCTCCAGGGGAACTGATCTCTGTAGATGAGCTGTGTTTCCAGGGGATCCCCAGGTCCCACCTGGAGGCTGGCATCCCTGCATCCAGGCAGGCTGTAAATACATGGCCATGGAGTCCCTGGTGGGCCATCATAAATGGCTGGTGGACTCATTTACCTTGGCTGGATTCAAATTGGGTAATCCCAGCCTATGGTCATTGGAGAAACAAACAAATGTCACAAATCTGGTTTCTTGTTGTGTTTGTATGTTTCCTTCTCCCTCATATGTGCAGCATGAATGAATGCAGGTTTTCAGAAATTTTCAATCTAACTCCAATTTGTTTTGATAGCCTAAATTTCCAGGCATCTGCACAAATCACAGGTTGACAGAGGATTTATGAAAACCTGGAAGTGTTTGCATGTGCTCCACAATGGGAAGTGGGAATGCATGAGCACGACAAAAAGCCAGATTCATGACCTCTGTTTCTGTTGCACACCAAGTAAGGAAGGAGAGAGAAAGCTCACAACCACATCAACAAGCTAGGTTCATGCTTGTCACTAACAAACCTCCGTTTATTTATCCTTTCTTGGTTTCTGTTATGACTGCTAAAGGCAGAATTTCTCATGGCAGTAGGAACTGTGAGCCAAGCCTTATCTCTCTTAGGTCCAAATGTTGATGTTAATGGTGATTTCCAGCAACAAAGGAATGAAAAATTATAGATGTCACTCAACCCGGTAGGTGTAGGGGAGCAGGAACTTCACACAGTAAGGGTATGGGTGCTATTGAAGGGTAGCAATTTGCTAGTTATCACATCTTTCCCCCCCCAAACACACTCCCCCCAGCAGATGTGTATGACTATGTATGAGTGCACAAGCACACACAACAAAACTATTGGTTACACATTATCTGTTGCACTGGGATCCTAACAAATCAGGATACCTTGAATGTTGATTACGGTAGAAGGAAAAGGATGGTCTCTAGCATGAACCTTCCTGAAGACAGGCTGGCCTAACAAAATTATTGGCAAAAAAGTAAAAGTCAGTGGATGGAACTGGATAAAGTTTGCTTGGGTAGTGAATTTCCTGGTTGGTGTAGTTAAGGCCTATTAGAAGTGAGGACTCTGCATGGCTAGTGAATTATAAAGACAATTTCATGCATGGTTATTGGTGTTTTAAATGCTCACAGCAGGCCCTCTAACCACTATTCACTTGTTGCATTTACAAGAATAAACGGAGCCATGGATGAGGAACCAGTGATTTCAAGTGATCCAGAATATTGGATACTGTTCACCTCTTAATGAAAATCTGTTTCCTGCGGCCTTTTTGCAATTTTGTTCAGGATAAAATTTAAGTGAAAAAATGATTGCAGTGGCTAGAAAACTGTATATTTTAATTCAGTTTTTGTAATTCCTTTTCTAAAAAAGCAGTCCCAACCTTCTGCTGGATCCCTTAGAGGCATGGCTATACTGCACACATTTCTCAGACCAATTAACAAGAGTGATCAGAAATACATAAGATATCCAAAAAGTGTAAACTGTTCATTTGACCCCACAGTATTCCCAGTTAACAATGATGGAGAAGCATGAAATAAGCAGCAAATCTGCTAAGTCTTTAGTGAGTGTGTCTGGCAAGGCCTACAAAAAGAGAAGATGAAAGAAGCACAGAAGGTCTGCCTGAGAAGGCTACGATACAGCAGGTTTTTGTATCCATTGCCAAAAGTAAAAATAAGTTGAGAGAAAAAGGAGAGGCTTCAACTAAGAGTACAAATTCCAGTGTTGTAGCTGGGCAACAACTAAAGAAAATTCCTGTGTTAGCATGAAGACTAACATATTGTATGAGGGCCACCACTACCATTAGGCAAACTGAGGCATGTGCCTGAGGTGGAGCATTGAGAGGGGTGGAACCTGCCTTCCTACCTGTTGCTGTCTTGGCCTCTGTCCAGGACCCAGCCCTCTTTAATAACAATGTGGCAACCAAGCATGCATGCCCTATCGGGCTTCCTGAACTTCCAAGAGATTACTTGTTCTTATAAGAGTTTGGCTATCAGCTTTGTTACCAAAGCCACCACAGTGTTCAGCAGAGTTGGAGAAACCAAAATGACAGAAAACTCCTGTGCATGTGATGAAGGTGTGGGAAGTCCTACAGAGCATGTGTGCATTGCCACACTGTTATTAAAGATTTCTGAGAGGACAGAGGGCAAGAAAGATTAGTGGCTGTGCCTTCTGGGTGGAGGCAGAAGAGGCAGTGAGGTGCTTCATTACGAAAATGAGGATGGTAATACTTACAGGTTTTAAGCAAAAGGTGCCTGTCTTGACTCTAGAAAGGCATTTTTCTTCCTGGTCCCAAGAGAAAGACCCAGGTTCAAACCCTCACTCTGCCTATTCTTTTGCTTCTAAGAGCAGGTTCTCCCTGTAATGTATTCATAGCTGCCATGAGTACAGGAGGTTTTATGTGAATCATCACATAGGGAAGCAATGTTAAGCTTCGTCTTGGACAGAGCATTCTAGTCCAAGACTCACGACCCAATCACATTCAAGCAAGCTGCAAGTGGGAACGTTTGTGATTGGTCCTTATGCGCTCAACCTGATAGGTTGTTACGTGTATAGTGGGAGTGGCTATGTTAGCCGGGAATGTTTAAATACCGGGCAGTTTCAATGGGCAAACTGTTCGGGCTATCAGATGTTGTACCGTGTCGAAGAAGTGAACAAAGAGCTGAATAAACTTGAGTCTTTGCTGAAATCACTCTCCGACTCATTGTTAAGCGCCGGACTTAACACTCCCATCACTTGAGTACCAACCCATGCCACCTACATTGCAATTTTTCTCAGCAAAAGAAGTAGAAACAGCAACCTGGAAGGCATTGGACCATTGTTTTTGTGTATTTTGCCAAGGGAATTTGCGGTTTGAAAAACGTGCGTGCCATTCTCGGCTGATGTGAGCTGAGCATATTTTGTACTCAAAATATATATAATGAGGAGATGTGGTGGTCTTAGTGTAAACTTGGAAACTCGTTCAAATCTCATTTCAGCCACAATCTTACTACGGGGGTCTTAAGCAAGCCCCTGACTTTCAGTTTCAGCCACACAATTGTCAAACAGAGATAATACTATTGACCTGCTTCATAGGGCTGATACAAAGATTACTGAGGTAACACATGTGAAGTGATTTGACTACTCCAAAAAGTGATATATGAGTGTTGGATTAAATGAAATTCTAATGCTGAGGAGCCCTTGATGGTTGGTGGACAGTGCCTTCAAGTCGCAGCCGATTTACGGTGACCACATAGGATTTTCAAGGTAAAAGATGTTCAGAGGTGGTTCACCACTGCCTGCCTCTGCATTGTGACTTTCTTGGGCCGACCCTTAGAAGAGTGTATTGCCCCCACTCCACAAAATCTTTGGAATCTTTGAATGTCTGTACTGCCATGACATGTACCCTGTCTATATGGCAAAGGGGAAAATGCAAAAATGGCTACCTCCCCTCGCAAACAGCTATGCTGCCCTACCCATTCTCCTTGTCCTTGGCAGTAGGCACAGATATTTAAAAGGCTGCGCAAGAAACTGCTCCTGCTGGTTGCTGCTCTCTTGAGCCCAATATGACAGAAGCTAATGTGTTTGGGAGGAAGAGGTCTGGGAAGGAGTGGGAGGCCAACATTCCCTTAAGTTTGCAGATGACTTGCTGCCTAAACTCTCAAAGCAAAGTCCCCCACTATAGCTTTCCTGCAGCTCCAGACTCCTGGGCCAGTTCCCCCACATAAGGCTGTGCTTGCTCAAGTTTGTGTTGCCCATTTCTCTTCTTGTCACAAACAACAGCCAGTAAGTACCTGTGACATCTGCGAAGCCACACCCTGCACAGAAATTGCAGACATGGGATAAAGGCAGTGAGACGAGAACTGCCTTTTTCCAGGGGGTGGGGGGGAAGAGCTGTTGTTTTCAACTGCATTGAGAAAATGTGGCAGCCCCATCAAAGCGACATCCTTGGCAGAAGATGAGTCGACTGTGTGCTGCAAACAAGAAGTGCACTTATTGTGCAGAAATCTTGATTCTGGGAAAAAAACTAAACTGGGACTTGTGATACGGTCACTTACTAATAAAACTGCTGGCATTTCCGATCTGATTGCTATTAAGATTTTATCAGAACATTTATCAGGCGAAATGAGTTGCCCTCAAGTACTGCTGAGAGAATAGAGGAATTATGAATGTCCTTTGCAAAGACTGCCTGTGTGAAATGTGGCACCTTTCAAGCAAGGAGTCTTGTGGCACCTTAAAGACTATAAAACTTTTCTTCCAGCATCAGCATTTGTGCCCTGCCTCCAAGGAGCTCAAGATGGCACACACAACCGGACCCAACCACAACATCATAACAAAACCTCTGTGAGAGAGGTTATGATGAAAGACGGTGACTAGCTCAAGGTTATCCAGTGAGCTTCAAGGCTGAATAGGGATTTGAATACAGGTATTTCCAGTACAAATCCAGGTATTTTCATTATTCTCTATCCACTATATCACCCTAGCTCTCCAGTGCTCAATGACTGTTTTGCTGTTACTAAGTTAGGTTGATCCTCTGGGAGCTGTGATAGATGTTTGGGGCATGATGGTGACAACTACTTACAGGAGTTCCTGTATTTTGTTCCAATGATAAAATGCATAACAAAGCTAGAGGCTTTCAAGAAACACCTTGAAAAGTTCAGCAGCCAAAGGAATGAGTTTGAACTATGATAGCTCTGATTACTATGCCAAAGGCCATGTGACCAGCAGCATGCTTGCAGAAGGTAAAAGAAACTCACAACCCCATCATCCTTGGATCTTTCAAGGTCGGTATTACGTCTTTCAAACATTTCCAGTGAATCATTGTGATTTTCTGAGTATTAACTCCTTATCTGGACACATGTGATGTTAAGTGGGTGACAAAGACACATTGCACCCTGTCATTACACTCGGTGTACACACTAGTTGCTTAGTATGTGGGGTTTAGTGTAAAACGTAATGTGCATTAAAATCAAGATGTCTTACCATTCAAAAGCTTCCCTTCATTTTAACAGTGAAAACAAGAAGAAGCCAAGATGTCAGCAAATGGATCACACAAGTACCATCTATTGCAGATATAGTTCAATCCAATGGGCTTTTTGGTGGTGAATATTTTATAGCATAACAATGACAACAGCTCTGATTTTGATCTACAGTAGTTGCTTTTCAAACTTTTTAGCCTGGGTCTTCTTCTTTGGGGCTGGCCCAAGACATGGAGGGGTGTCGTTCAGGTTCAGGCTGGCCCAAGAGGTGTCCTTCAGGTTCCATTGCAATAGTGAGTACAGTTTGTTTAGGTATAAGCTTTGGTTTTCATGCTACTTCCCTGAGTCCCTAAAAATGCTACCTCTTCAAGCAGTTAGCAGTGTGTTCTTTCCACTGCTTCTTTTCAAGTTCCAACACAGTCCTGCCACTGCCTACACATCCTTCCCTCTACAGAAAATTCTGCCTTAAGATCAAGCGACTGTTTATTAAAAATTATTTAAAACCTTTTTAAATAATTAGAAGGGCACTGTCTCTAAGGTGAGTGCAAGAACATTATCTGATGGAATGTGTCTTGTGGCCTTTTAGTTCAATGGTTCTGCTTTGTTTTATGGCCCAGAATGTGAAAAGAATTTCCATATGTTCACATGTAATAGGGGAAGGAGAAGCCTTCCATTGGCTAGAGTGGGAGGATCCCCAAACAACAGGAACTGGTTTGGGGACAGTTTTGAAAGTCTAGGTATCTCTGTACTCAGATTCATACATAATCTCTATACTATATTGCCATATAATTCAGTTAAATATTAGTGTAGTTGAGAGCCCTAACAGTCACAAAATGATTAAGGAAAACTGACTGTTCACTACAGTTTTACCATCCCTGAGCTACTTCAGTGAGGTCACTTACTGAGTCATGGTTAGCACCCAGTAACAGTAGTGAAATATGGGTGGCATATACAATTGGTGATTCTGTTGAATTTAGGCAGATCATGAGAAGGGAGGGCAGGAAGGGTTGCCTCAGTGCTTAGTTCTCACGGCCCTTTCTTACATGCCCAGGGAAATGCTGATTGCCACTTTGGGGACTCGAAGCAATTTTCTCCAGGCCATTTTGGCCAGGGATCCTGGATCCCTGGGTTTTCTTTTTGTCATCTTCTGGGCACAGAGCAGGGGTCACTGGGGTGTGTGTGGGGGGAGGTATTTGTGAATTTCCTGCATTGTGCAGGGGGTTGGGCTAGATGACCCTGGAGGTCCCTTCCGACTGCATGATTCTATGTGGTCTTTATAGAAGGAGGTTCATATCTGTTTCTAAGCAGAAAAAGAAGCATGAATTACATACCTTTTGCTGACAGAGAGAGTCAGCTTGCACTGAATGAAAATGTATGGATATGGGATCCTAAGCGAGTAATGCCCCCGAACCACAATTAAGTATGTTCAGTCTGAAACTGTGTTTTGCATGCCTCAGTGGCATGTATACTACCTTAGACTGGAGAAACTAATGTTAATTAGCTCTTCCATTGGAGAAAGAGCCATATCAAGTGGAGGAAGTTTCCTGAGGCTGGAGGAAGACTTCAAACTTTTCTTATCAAAGTGGGCAGATAAATGCCAATATCTATGTTGCAGATTCCCATCTGCCTATAGGCATGTAGGTTTGTTCTCTGCTTGCCTACCTCTCTGTAATGTTACCATGTAGCTTGAAGTCTAGGAGGCTTTGGATAGGGGTTCTGTGCCCCATTTAGAAAGACTAACAATGTTACCAACAGATTCAATGTTTAAACTTTCTTTCCTGGTCTTAAATGAATGTTGAATGATGATGCTAGTATTGTGCAGTGAATTCACCTTAATATAAACTTTTAAAAAAGAGAGCAAGATCCTAATCTTTAAAACTGAATGTATACATGTGGAACAGAGCAAAAAGATAATTCATACCTGTGATTGTGAAGCCACCTAAAGGAATTGCAAAACAAAGGGAGAGAGAGAAAGAGAGAACTAATTAACATCTGCTTTACTGTACTGCAATGACATTTCTTACATTGAAACTTCTTTCCTGAAGCTGAATTATCTAGTTCCTTAGAGAAATATATGCCCAAATGGCAAAAATACCAGTTTGTGTGTGTGTGAAAATATATTTATTATCCAAATTTTCTGCTCATTAATATTTTATGAAAGTCTATAGTTTATATTGAATGCAGCATGCCTGTATGCCTTGTAATTTTTAGTATTGCAATATATGTTATGTCACATTACTATGCTGTGGTATTCCCCATCCCATCCTCCATTTCATTGGCTGTTGCTTATGGAGATGGGGAAATTGCAATATGTTGGGTGTCAAATCACCTACCCATTTTGCTACATTTAACAAGGAAGAGGATGAGTAGACAAAGGTCTCCAGCTGTTGGAGACCTCCATATATCACCCTAAAGTCTAGTTCTGGCCTAGGAATCAGAAACCTTAGGAACGCATTATCCCATAAGGAAACTGCTAGTTTTCTTCTTAAAGCTTAGTTGTTCTAAAAATTTGGGGTAATTCAGTGGTTGAGCATCTGCTTTGTATATGCAACATCCCGCATCACTTACAGGATCTCAGGCTGCAAAGGTGGGAAACACCTTGGGGAACTGCTGCTGGTCAATATGGACAGCTCCGGGATAGAAGAATCAACAGCCTGGCTCAGTACAATGTTGCTTAATTTGTTCATTGCCAAATACCCATTCTGTCACTAAAAAGAAAAAGAAAACAGCCTGCCCATGTCAGCCTCTTGTGTACAGAAACAGACAAAAACATTTAGTATGTATCTGTTACACAGTCTATTCCCCCTCCCCCCCAGCGCTATCATAGATTTCCTCACACTTTGTTGTCATGGTGCCCATTCAATAGAATGGAGCAACTGATTTCAGGAGCTGATGTCTGAACTGTTTTCCCCAGGACTTTTGTTCTATTATATTAAGGCTAAGTGATCTGATTCCAATAACTTCCAAAACAGGTTAATATCTGACACCATATCGGATCCCCATGATTGCAATAAGAGTATGCAGTGAAAGGTACAACTCTTATGTATTTATTTACTGACAGGTTCTAGGTATCCAAATGACTTTAAAAGGTTTTTGCTTTGGGCATCCCAGGCAGATGCACAGGCTATTCTGGATGAGGGGAATTTAAAATGGGAAACTGGTGTGTGTGTGTAGGATGAGACAGTGCTCAGTGTTCTCCCTGCTTATCGTTTATCTTTGTACCAAACCACCCTGTTTGTTGTATTTCCCATGCAATGGGATCCCAGTTGCGCATTTATCCTGGCAATCAGATTGCAACCTAATTTCTAATTGAGCTACTTATGTAGTGAGCCTGATCCAGAAATCCAGAAATGATTCAGAATGATCCTTCTTCAACTGCTGTACGAAACACAGTTTTACTACCATGCAAGATTATGTGTTCAAAGGGGAATAATAATCTATAAACTATTTTATGCTTCAAAGCAGATTTTTTTTAAAAAATAATATATTTATGCTTTCTTAATGTATCAATTTGGGTGAGATTTTAATCTTGGACTGACTAAACCATAGTGGCTTCCATCCAAAAGCCCTTGGGATAGGCTGGATGCCAAAGAATTTAAAGAAGATATTTCATATTTTCCCTGCAGAACTTGGCATGTTGATTTCAAATGAGAAGTGCACTAAACCCTAGGAACCATTTCTAAACCAGAAGATATGAAGAATTAAATTAAGTATAAACTTGACATCAGTTATCTTTAAGTCATAGTCTCAAAATATCTAAGAAAAAAAATGAAATAAAACAGCAAATTAAGTAACTTATACAAAATGCATAGATTGATTGGAAAAAAATGGAAAAGAGATACAAGAAATGCAGTGCTTACCAAGCTCATTCAACAACAGGGCTGTGGAGAAGACACAGAGGGACAAACACAGAAGAAGAAAACACAATGAGCAATGAAAATAAAGGGAACATCGACAGAAAGGCTCCAGATCCAGGAGACTAGAAAATGTAGATCTGTAAAGCTGTAGGATACCACTACTACAAAGAGAGAGCATGAAAAATAATGGAAAAAAGAGACATGCTTTATGGGGATGGCCTGTAAAATTCTAGAAAAACAAATTAAATACATTGTGTTATGTATATAGAAAAGAGCAAAAGTCCAGTGGCACCTTAAAGACTAACAGAAATTGTGGCAGGGTATGTGCTTTCATGAGTCACGAAAGCTCATCCCCTGCCACAAATTTTGTTAGTCTTTAAGGTGCTACTGGACTCTTGATCTTTTCTGCTGATACAGACAGACTAACATGGCTACCAATGTTGTTTTATATATATATATATATAGTGCAAGAGGAATGCTTAGAAATCCATTTCCCATCCCCCAATTTTCCTTTGACCCTGGATCCATGTCTTACTTCTGCATCGATGGCAGTTCTGCTGGAGATTGAGGAAAGAATATGTCCCACTCCCATTAGATGTCAGTGAGAATTTGCTTCATTTTTTGGGGGTGGGGGGAGAACGTCTGCATATAACATTATGACACACTAATAGTTTCTGTATGTGTCTTTCCCACATGCTTTTATGAATCAAGGCAAGGGGTTGCATGGAGAGTATAATATATGTATCAGGGCTTCCAAGATTTCCTTCCAACTTTGGCCAGCTGTTTTACCAGATAAACTGCTACTAGATTTTGGAGTAACTGGGGATATGATCGCTGACATACCACAAGGAGCTGAGCAAGGGGAAAAATTGGAAGACCTGAACCTACATACAGGGGAACTTCTACTGGAATACCAGCTGCACAGGTATAACATAGTGGCTAAGAGAACAAGTGGTACTATAGGAAGTCCATAGTTCAAATCCTGCCTTTGCCTGAAGTGGCCTTTGGCAAAGCACTCTCTCTCTCAGCCTTGCTCCCTGACCTGCCTTATAGGGCTGCTGGAAACATTTCAACCAGGCAACAAGTGTGAAGCACTTTTAACACACAAACTATTACATAAATATCAAGTATTATTATATGTAAACTTATATGGTAACCAGGCTAGAGTTACCAGAGGGAACTCTGTTAGTCCTGTAACTCAGCTATCATGAAGGATGGAAACAACTAAACCAGCATAAAAGAGCTTAAGTAGTCTTTAAGGAAATACAGGAGAGTTTGACTAATTAATGCATTCTAACACAAACTTTTCCAGGCAACAGCCAATTTCCTTTGCTACATTAAAGTGCCCTGAGTTTAATTAATTTGTGCTGGTTTAACTGTCATGGTTTCCCATCCCTCCCAAAGACTCCTGGATAGTATTTCTAGGGATCTCTGAACTTATTTTCGGCGTCCTCACACACACACACAAAAGAATTCCAGAGTTTCCTTGAGGAAGTCATTATTTTAAAACAAATTTAATTTTATAGTGAGGGTGTGGCCTGAAATAAAAGAAGCATAAGCATTCTAAGTGACTACCCTCACTTTTCTCCTGTGCTCATTGGCAAACTGTCCAGAGAATATGGGAGGAAATAATATGCTCTAATGTTCCTGAATCAATCCCTAGAGAACAATATGCTCTAAACCTAAACAAATAAACAGAACCCAGATTGCTCTATTGACTCCCAACACTTAACATCAAATAAAGGGCTCCTCCACTGATAGCCTCTCATGTATGAAGATAGGTGGTTCGACACATGTATGAAGATAGGTGGTTCGAGAGGCTTTGCTGCTCATGGTTTGTACATGTTTCTTTTCTACCCCACCATTTCCTCTAGTAAAACAGGCCTGGCAGGTTTTTCAAACAATAGAAAAACATACAAAACCTGTTTGACCAGAAGTAAAAAGAAAGTTAATTTATCATGAACAGTGAGTCTTCAGACAGTCTTAATTTTTTCAGCCTATAAAGTGAGAACAATGTCACAGGTATCTTGCCATCCTACTAAAGTGTGGATCTCTGTGTATGGAAACATGTACAATGTGAGAAGCAGCCCTAAGAGGCTGGAGGCTTTCCAAGAAGAAAGCTGGACACTAATTTGACAGAGCTGCCTTAAGCATTGGGTGCCTTGTTTTTAGGTGGGAGACTAGGCTAGGTGATCTTCTCTGAACTACAATGTATGGGCACACAAAAGTCAGGTTGGTACTTCTGCCCCAACCAAGATGCATAAAGGGAAGAACTCTAGAAGAACTCTAGAAGAACCCTAGAAGAGCTCAATCTGCTGTAGCAATTTTCCACACCTTTCCAGGCATACTCATTTCACAATCTGAGAGCCACTGCAAAATAACAAGCCTGCTGAATTTTCAGCATCACTGCTTCCTTAACTAGGAAGTGCTAAATAGTTATAATTGCAGGTCCAGCCTGTTGTATTTTGGGATGATTACCCAGTTTACAGCTATTGTATATTCTACTGCCATATGTCGTGAGTTATTTTGCTTAGCTAAAACAAAACAAACAATTCCCCTTAATTTCTGTTCATTCAAAGTCTGAATTTTTTAAGTGAGGAAGAGAAGGTGGAAAGAGTTTCTTGTAGAATACATCTGTAGTTGATTTTGAGAAACTTTTCTTTTGCATGACCTAGAAATGAGCTAAATAAATGCAACTAATTTCATTAGGATGAAGGGCTGGCTTAGAGATTACATTTCACCTCTTTCCTTCCAGGTTTACTAAACTGGGAGAGAACAAGCTTCCCTGCTGGATTTGCAATGTGCCTTTGCAGAGAGAGTGCTCAAGATCATGTGATCCTGTCACAGTCAAATATAGTTGTCCCCAGGGGTCTTTTGGGGCTGGAGTGCGCTGGAGCACCGCTCCAGGAGCCCAAGAGCTGGTAAAACGGCGGCGGCAGCAAGCCCCGCCCCCAGCTCCCCATGCTACGGCCTGTTGCTGCTTTACTGGGGCCCGCGCTGGAGCACTGCGGCCCCAGGGAGGCTCAAGGAGGCCCGTCACTACGTTCCCGGGGCCCGTGCCGGAGCGTGTGGCCCCAAGGAGGCCCGAGGAGGCCCGTCGCCACCTTCCCGGGGCCCACGTCGGAACGCTGCGGCCCCAGGGAGGCCCGAGGAGGCCCATCGCTGTCTTTCCGGGGCCCGCGCCAGAGCACTGCGGCCCCAGGGGTCCCCGAGGAGGCCCGTTGCCGCTTTTCCGAGGCCCGCGCCAGAGTGCTGTGGCCCCAGGGGGGCCTGAGGAGGCCCGTTGCCGCGTTCCCGGGGCCCGCGCCGGAGCGCTGTGGCCCCGGGGAGGACGGAGAAGGCCCGTCGCTGCCTCCCTGGGCCAGCGCCGGTGTGCTGCGGTCTGGGGGAGACCAGAAGACGCCCCCCGTCGCCTCCCCGGGCCAGCGCCGGAGTGGGGTAAGTGAGGGATCCGCGGGGTGGTGGTGGTAGAGGCTTGGTTGGGGGAGTGGGGGGTGGGAGAGCCTCCCCTCCCCCCAACTCTTTGCCCTCTTTCTTTCCCTCCTTTTCTTTCTC